>NC_059425.1:26779078-27069078 GCF_021028975.2 Sphaerodactylus townsendi | reverse complement strand
ACACACCAATTACAGTCACCTAATCAGCTGCTATTTATTTTGAGGGTTGCCAGCAGGACCCAGGCCTTTACAGAATAGACTGCAGGATGGGAAGGGGTGGGAAAGCGGTTGGTTTTCTAAAGGAGGTATGATGCTTCTTTTACCCTCTAGGATAAGGATCTGCAACCTATGGGTCTACAGCCAAATGTGCCTTAGTACGGGAACAAATAAATGTCTCTTTCTGTGAAATATGCGAAGGAAATGCCAGGCAAAAGATCCTTATGGGATCAAAGGGCGTCTTGGAAATGTATTGTAGAAGGCTTTCACGGCCGGATTCAACTGGTTGTAGTGGGTTTTCCACGCTGTGGTCTGGTGGATCTTGTTCCTAACATTTTGCCTGCATCTGTGGCTGGCAACTTCAGAGGTGTAGCACAGAGGGAAGTGTGCTACACACTGTGTCTAGTGAGAAGGGACTGTTTAGTGGGGTATATATTGTCCATATTGTCCCAGGGTGGACATGGACAATATATACCCCACTAAACAGTCCCTTCTCACTAGACACAGTGTGTAACAGATTTCTCTCTGTGATACACCTCTGAAGATGCCAGCCACAGATGCAGGCGAAACGTTAGGAACAAGATCCACCAGACCACGACCACCCAGCCTGGAAAACCCACCACAACAGTCTTAGAAATGTTTTATAGAAAGGGAAATGAGAGGCAAAACACCTGCCACTAATCAAGTGTCAACCATCCACAGCACCCTAAAACAATTGCTCAGGGTGCTTTTGAGTAAATGTATTACTTATTGTGAGACCTTGCGTGACTCATCTTTAATAAAAGGTCTCACAACTCGCAAGATTTTAGGCTGCAGAAATGCTGTAATGTGAAGTTGTATATTTTCAGTTATGTAAACGGGGCCTCTTACACTGGCTGATCTTTTGCTCTGAATTTTGACCCAGCTTAGCTATTTTCATTATAAAAGGCTGGCTGCCCTGTGCTCTTGGGAGGTTTCATAAATGGCTTGAACTGGCAATGACTGTTGTTGTTTTTTTAAATGTTATGTAGTGTTTTATTGGTATAAATTATTCTTCGCAACACTATTTAGATTTTATGGGTGCTGCTTTTGGCACCCTTGCTCAAGACTGCCTTGAACACATTTGGAGAATAGCAGGGTATAAATGCTTCAAATAAAAAAAAAATAAGAGCGTACCAAGCCAGGCATCAAAATCTGTACCCCAACAGGCTGTGTTTGGCATACCTGTCAGGCAACACTATTATTCTCCAAGATGTGCTTAGGTTGCAAAACACTTTGAAGAGCCCCTTGCCCAATAAGCAAAGTCCATCAGACTGAACTGCTGCCAGTAAACAGACTTCCTCCCTGTCTGTTAAAAGAGATGGCTGAATCGTGGTGGTGGTTGAACACACAAAGCTAGGAAGCGTGGTGTAATGGTTAGGAGGAGTGGACTCTGATTTGAAGAACTGGGCTTAATTCCCTACATGAGCAGTGGATTCTTATCTGATGAGCTGGATTTGTTTCCCCACATGAAGCCTGCTGGGTAGCCTTGAGCCAGTCACAGTTCTCTTCAAAATCTCCCAGCTCCACCTACCTCACAAGGTGTCTGCTGTGGGGAGAGGAAGAGAAAGGAGTTTGTAAGCTGCTTTGAGACCCCCTGAGGTAGAGAAAAGTGGAGTATAAATCCAAACTCTTACCCCTCCTCTTTATTGTAGTGCTTCAAACTCACATCAGAAGTGGTAGGAAAGCCGTGCTACATGGCTAGTCCAGGCTGATCTGATTGTGTCAGATCTCAGAAGCTAAGCAGTGTCAGTCCTGGTTAATAATGGGATGGGAGGTCACTAGAGGCATAGGTGGGGAAAATGGTGCCTGGGGCGACACCTGCTCTGCTCCCTCGTGCCCCACTTACCTTAGCCAGCGGGAGCCTGTTGCAGGCTGCCCCTTGGCCTGGCCCCATTAGGCTGATCCTTCAGCTGGCAGAGCCTCTGGGCTGAGGGGCACCCCGCGCTGGGGCCGAGAAGAAGGGGGGGCGATTCTCCCCCCCACACACACGTTATCACCTGGTATGCCCCAGGGGACATGTGACCCCATGTCCCCATGAGTGCTCCGCCCCTGGAGATCACCAATTAATACCAGAGTTGCTAAGCAGAAGAAGGCAATGGCAAACCACCTGTTAGCCTCTTGCCATGGAAACCCTACTGGGTTGCCCTAAGTCAGCTATGACTTGACAGCACTTTACATACATATGCTGGGCCTGTTACAGTACAAAGTACCACTGACCTTCCATTCACCAAACACGCAAACCATGTTGTTTCTTCTGCTGGCTTTCCAAGGCAGCAATGTTCTTTGATGGTGTTCAATAAAATCTATTGCCAAGTCACAAATGCAGCCTAAGAAAACCCTTGCTTGAAAAATGTGTGCTTACTGGCTGCTACACAAGCAAAGGAAGTAAGAGGGCACTTCAAAAAGGCCACATTGGATTCCTTGCTGAGGAGTGGGAGAGGCATGGTTCACAGATGTGACTTCACCCTTGGTTCTCTTAAATTCTCCCCAAAGAAGCATGACTGACATTGTCCTTCAGTTTTATTACCCTGCTTTTTTGACTGTAATATACTGGGCTTTTGCTCTGTTCTCTTATTTTGTAATCCAGTGTTATTGCATTTTAGGTTATACCATCACTCTGCTCTTACTGCATTGTTTTATTCATTTTAATTTTGGAACTTATACCTTACCCTACATGGAGGTCTCAGAGTGGCTTACAAAATTGAAAGCTACAGTAAAAACAACATCAAATAGCATAAAACAATCATTAAAACACCATAAAACACTTCCAAATTATTACCCACCCACATACCCTCCCCTACTCCAACTGGATAGCCTCCAGAGGGAGCATCAAGGGGATCAAAGACCTGGGTGAAGAGGAAAAGACTTCGCCAGTTGCCAAAACCCATAAAGGGTTGGTGCCTGGCGAATTTCCACGGGGAGGCTGCTCCATAGTCTGGGGCCAGCCACGGGGAAAGCCCTCCCATGTACTCCCTCCCCTTGAACCGTTTAATTGTGTTATTCCATCTTGAGTCTCAATGAGAACAGCGTACTACAAATAAAACAAGTTCTCCTTCAGCCAGGAATGAATGTACCACAAGAGCCCAGAGTTCTTTCTAAAACAGGCAAGATAAGGAGCAGGAGAAGCTGGGGTGATACTGACCCTACCACAGTCCATCTACAATGATCCAGACTAGTACAAAGTACCACAAGCATAAAACAAGCTGAAACTAGAACTTTGCACAGAGCCAGAACTCTGAAGTCTATTTAATTGATGTATATACAACCTTCGTGGCTTAGTGGTTAAGAGTAGGTGTACTCTAGTCTGGAGGAACCGGCTTTGATTCCCCATTCTGCCATCTGAGCTGTGGAAGCTTATCTGGGGAATTCAGATTGGCCTGTACACTCCAACACACGCCAGCTGGGTGACCTTGGGCTAGTCACAGTTCTTTGGAGCTCTCTCAGCCCCACCCACCTCACAGGGTGTTTGTTGTGAGGGGGGGAGGGAAAGGAGTTTGTAAGCTCCTTTGAGTCTCCTATAGGAGAGAAGTGGAGGTATAAATCCAACTCTTCTTCTTTTGATTAAAATAAAGTTAAAATTTGAAAAATGTTTCAAATATTTCAATTATTTTATGTTAACTGAATAGAAGCGAAAGGTTAAATGCCAAGAACCAGAACACAAGGTTAAATGGGATCTCAAAATGATAACAACTAGGTAGGCTGGGCCCGCCCGGGCCCGCCCTGAATTCCACCCCCGGTCATGACCCAGCCAAAATTTTCAAGATAGTACAATCTCTAAGCAGAATTACTCTCTTCTAACCAGTTTTCTTCACTGTACTTGTAAGGGTGCAACTCTGCTGAAGGTGGCACTTATTTTCACACTTGCTACACTTAGTGATACTACAAATATAGATTCCAGTACTGAGAATCGAATGTGCACACTGCGAAACTGTTTGCCTTTTGCAAAGAATTGTGGGATGGGGAGTACACACACTCTGTATACACACAGGGAACCGGCTGGGCCTGTTCGGCCTTGCTGTCTCCCCACAAGACACACCCAACGCTTCACCACAGCTGCAAGGCACGAAGGGGAATACCACACAAGTTGATTACCACAGCGCTTGTCTGCCATTCCACACCTCCAGTGAGGAACCCCTGATAAGCATCTGAGGAATCCCAAAGTTCCAAGGAAGCTCTGCTTGAAAGCCACTGACTTGGCAGGCCAGGCAACCAAAGACTCCCCGTGGGGGGCTCCTCCCACCTACACCAGACTAGGCTAGACTCCTTCAAAAGTGGGAAATACCTGCTTGTCGTCCTTCGACAGCTCATAACAGCTGAAAGGTGGCTGTGGGTAGATGTAGTCGTGGTGCACGTCTCTCAGAGAAGGGACGATGACAAGGCGTGAGCCGGTGCTGTTGGGGGACAGGTGGGAGGGAGAAAAAAGATTTCATAGCACCAAATTTAAAAGTGGAAGGGAATGTTCTGGGGACTGCCAGTCTTTACAACGGTCCTGTTATTTCAGTCAATTTACAACCCCCACCTTCTATTGCAAAGGTATGCACAAGAGGAAAGGAGGGAGAGGCTTATCTACCAAGTTCATGCTGAAGGCAAGAACTGAACTGAGGAGGAAAAGCTGTGCCTGATGAGATATTGCCAATCTGACTAAAGAATACAGAGCTGGATGGACCAAAGGTCTGATTCAGTATAAAGGCAGCTTCAGAGAAAGGATGTGGCTTGGTGGTAGAGCACTTTCCCTGCAAGCAGAAGATCACATGTTCAATCTTGGGTGTCTCCAGTAAGAAGATTCTGGACAACGAGTGTCAGGAAAGACCTAAGACCCTGCAGAGTGGTGGCCTATCAAGATCAGACTGTACAGGGATAGAAGAGCCGTTCATTGAGACCAACCCAACCTCTCTGCTCAGCAAAGGTTGATAAAGCCTCCCTTCAACCTAAGAAGTCTTCCTCCAACTTTGCTTAGCAGAACGGCTGATCCACCCCAGTATCAGCCAGCTTTGCATCATAGAATCACAGAGTTGAAAGAGACCACAAGGGCCATAAAGTTGAACCTGCCATGCAGGAACACACAATCAAAGCATTCCCGACATATGTTCATCCAGCCTCTGTTTAAAAACCTCCAAAGGAGATTCCACCACTCTCCGAGGCAGTGAATTCCACTGTTGAACATCCAAAACTCATTCCCTTAGCCACTATATACTGCCTGGCTCATAATCCTCTCCATCCCTGGAATCTCACATTTTCCTCCCTCCTTCATCTTACCTAAAGGAGGGCTGTCCCAATATTTTGAGAACCACAAAAGAACGGAGCTCTATTTCTCACTTGCACAAACAGCTGTCACTTCTTTCCAGAAAACAGTATCTTCTGTTCTTTTTAACGCAGCCTCTCTTTTTGTCCCAACTGAAATGTGTGCAGAGCTGCCTTTGATGATAAATCGCCCCTGGGAGGAGAATCGCGTCAATGATCGCTCAGATGCACTCGCACAATCTTCATTGTGCCTTCGTTAATGGAAAAAACCTGGACAGACGCTGACCTGACACTAACGGACGGCAGAGATTGGCGTGAGATGAAAGGGAATGAGGACGCTTTGCACTCAACCCAAGGAAGGCGGGTGGGGGTGGAGGGGGTGGAAGAAGAGGACTGTTTTGTTCTTTGTTCCTTCCATCTCGCTGACAGCAAAACAGCGAGAAAAAGGTGGCAACAGCCAGGACCACCGCAGAGGTCTGTACTTCTCATCCTTTTATCAGGTACAGATCTATTGAGACACTTCAGAGCCTTAGGCAGAAAATCCAAAGTGGGACCTCTTCCATACATCAATTAATCCATGGCCCAATGCAGTGAGAGGTGCTCCTGTACAGATTACTACCACCACAGCAATGGGAACTATGCACGAGAACACTGGGGCTGACCCATCGTTGCCTCTGATGCCCATAGCAGAGCCTGAAATCCACCACCTTATATTGCCAAAGCCCTCCTCTCTTGTGGGGTGGAAGTGCAGCAGGGGTGAATACAGAGCTGGGGCTCTTCATCTGTGGGGTTCGCCTCCCCAGGGAGGTAAAGACTCCAGGGGAGGTCTGAGTTGCCTCTCAGATATAAATAGTGTAGGGGCTAGAGGGCTGAACTAGGATCTGGGAGACCCAAATTCAAATTCCCACTCTGCCATGGAAGCTTGTTGGGTGTGACAGCAAATAGCTTAAGAACCACTTGTATAGAGGACTGGGGGGGGGGACATATGCATGAAAATGAGGATGAAGGGATCTGCATCCACAAAGAGCCAACTGTTGGGTCTCCTAAACCATCTCAGCCCATACAGCTAGGGCAATGTCACAAAAAAGACTCACTACCACACTCACTGCTACAAAGACAGCAGGAAGGTTAAGTGTGGTTGTTTTTGAGGAGGAAGGGTGGCAGGGATGAGTTCAGAACTCATCGCCCCATTTCCAACCTGAGTCCTCAGGGTGATTCAGTAAGAGATGGGAAGAAGTCTCACATCACATCAAACTTGTAAGTAACCTCTAAGTTGAACCACCCAGAGAGACTAGGAGGGTTACCTCTACAATGCCACTAAACAGCAGAAGGTACTAGAGGAAAGCAAGTGTAGGGGCTAGAGGGCTGAACTAGGATCTGGGAGACCCAAATTCAAATCCCCACTCTGCCATGGAAGCTTGTTGGGTGACCTAATCAATCTCTCTCAGCCTAACCTACTTCACAGGGTTGTTTTAGGGAGAAAAACGGGACCACAGAATGTTGTTGTAAATTGGTTTTGTGTTGAGAGCAATCAGACCCCTCCTTCCATTAAGAGCTTCGTGGAGATAAGAGGGCCTCTAAGACTGGCACCAGAGTAGGGCACTGCTCCCCAAAATGGATGCACCTCAGAGTCTGGGAACCATTTTGTTTCAAGTCTGGGCAAGAAGGGGTTGGAAGCTGACCTTTCTCCCTTAGCTTAGAGGTGTGCCTGGTTTAACAATGAGACCCACCTTAAGGTGATTTAATCAGCGCTTCAAGCAGATCGCTACTCACCCTATCTGCACCCATCTTTCTTATCAATCAGCCCATAAGGAAATGGTCCAGGCATTTTCTAGGGATCACACCCTATTCCCCCCCTAACCTCTCCTATCCTTTGTCAAAATGCCAGAAAAGCAATCAGTCTTTGCCAGAATAACTCATATCAGGATGGATTTAGGGCAGTGGTGGCGAACCTATGGCACTCCAGATGTTCATGGACTACATTGGCCATGCTGGCGGGGGCTGATGAGAATTGTAGTCCATGAACATCTGGAGTGCCATAGGTTCGCCACCACTGATTTAGGGTGTAATAAAAAGCCTTTGACTCCATCATGCGTCTGTGTTCTTGGATCCATCATATACCCCCATTTACTCTATACCTCACTTCCAGCAACGTGGAATGTTTTTCTCTTTGGATCTGATTTTGTGGACATCATCTTCAGGATTAGTAAATATCCTCCCATCTCCTAAAACCATTCCCATTCTTCTTTTATTACATTAGTTAGCACTTGTATGCTTTTATGTGTATTTTCCACGCTCCTCAGCTTTCTCTTCAATAAAGTTTTTTCAGTTGAATATCAGCCTGGTTTTTAATTTAGAGAGTTTCACTGGAACAATCCCTGTAAATGTTGGCCTTTCAATTTTGGTTACCCCCTCTTGCACAATCTCTCCCTCAGTCTTCAAACTAATTCCCCCCAATTCTCGAGGAGACTGCCTACTTAAGGTAACAGACTCCCCATTGGGAAGAAAAGCAGGAATACAAATAAATATTATGTCTTTGTGGGCTTCCCAGAGTTCTGTGGGTGGCCACGGTGTCTAGGGTACATGTACCCTTAAGTCTGGTCGAGCAGAGCTTTGCTGATGTTCTTCAGTCAGCTATGACCAACTTGCCTAGAAATTTGGGATTGTGGGGAAGGGTTTCCCGGTTGGTAGAGCATCCAATTACAGGCTGAAGACCTGGGCCTATATAGTAAGAAATTAAAGCATAAGAAAAATGACGAGGCAACTATCCAGTGTCCTAGAAGACAAATTACATCCTTACTTCCTTGTGTTCTCGATTAGGGACTTCATGCACAGCTTGAAGAAATCTTCAAACGAGGCCGTGAGCTGACAGTTCTGAAAAAAAAAAACAAAGCAAAAAAACCTGCACAATTTCCAGGTGTGACAAACCAAAGTCCATTCAGGTTGGTGGGCTGCATGTGTATTTATTTTAAAATATTTATATCCTGCCTTCTCTCCCTAGACTCAGGGTGGGTAACAAACCCAACAAGAAGTAAATGCTCTAGCACAGGGGTAGGGAACCTGCGGCTCTCCAGATGTTCAGGAACTACAATTCCCATCAGCCCCTACCAGCATGGCCAATTGGGTCGTGGGTCGTGGCTAAGTGGAAGCATATGGAATAGCTGATCATCTGAGTGGTAACATACAATTTGGAATATAACCAAATCTTAAACCAAATCGACCTATTATTTTAAGTAGTTGGGTGGAAATAACTGCCTCTGGAGACAGGTGGGACTGTCTTCATTATGTTTCCGGAAAAGGAGCATTAACAAAGTGAAACCATATATATATTTGTTGGTGTAGAAACCCATTAAATATTGTACAAGCCAATAAACAACCCACACGAGTGCTGTCAAGCCCACATACTGGCAACAGTTAAGAAAAAGGAACATTCTGAACTGTGGCGATCTCTTGCGCTTTTAACTTACCTCAACTTGGGTGTGTTTTGTATCAAGAAAAGGTCCCAGCTGCAACAATGGAAGGAAATGGAGGTCATATAATGCCCTAATTAATCAGAAGCGTAATTTCTGAAAAGCTAATCAAGTTCCCTTAAAAGCCCAAATGGTGGCAAAAGTTACAGGGGAAAGGATGCTTTTTTTTAGTCCAAGGCAAAAAGCACAGGAAATCCCTCAAAACCCAGATTCAATAAATGAGTTAAAGCAAAGTTCCAGCAACTTCCTGTGCTTTAAGTATGTCTCAGCTTCTGCCTGATCCAATGTAGAATCATAGAACTGGAAAAGACCACAAGGGCCATCGAGTCCAACCCCCTGCAATGCAGGAACAGACAACCAAAGAACCCCGACAGATGACCATCCAACCTTTGTTTAAAAACCTCTACAGAAGTAGACTGCACTACACTTCGAGGAAGTGTATTCCACTGTCGAACAGCCCCAACTGTCAGGACGTTCCTCCTAATGTTTAGATGGAAGCTCTTTTCCTGTACCTTTAACCCATTACTCCTTGTCCTAGACTCTGGAGCAACAGAAAACAAGCTTGCTCCCTCTTCAACATGACATCCCTTCAAATATTTAAACATGGCTAATGTCACCCTTTAACCTTTTCTACAGGCTAAACATACCCAGCTCCCTAAGTCTCTCATAAGGCATGGATTCCAGACCTTTTACCATTTTGGTCACCCTCCTCTGGATGCATTCCAGCTTGTCAATAGCCTTCTAGAATTGCGGTGCCCAGAACTGAACACAGTATTCCAGGTAAGGTCTGACCAATGCAGAATAGAGAGGAACTATTATGTCCCTTGATCTAGACACTACGCTCCTATTGATGCATCCCAGAATTGCATTGGCTTTCTTAAATGCTGCATAGCTGCAGACTCAAGTTCAGCTTGTGGTTTACTAAGACTCCCAGATCCCTTTCGCATGTAGTGTTGTCATGAAGTCAGGCGTCACCCATCCTATATCTGTGCATTTCATTTTTTCTGCCTATGTGGAGTATCTTACATTTATCTCTGTTGAAGTTCATTTTGTTAGCTTTGGCCCATCTCTCTAACCTGTCCAGATCATTTTGAATCCTGACTCCGTCCTCTGGGGTGTTAGCTACTCCTCCTAATTTGGTGTCACCTGCAAAATTTGGTGTCACTTCTCAGCAGTCACTGATTTTTCAGAACTCCATGCCTAATCCTTCCCTTCAGCAGTCAAAATGATGTTTGAAAATTGTGATTCCAACTCCTGCCACCACCCGACCAGCCACATGCTTAGTGCAGAAGATCACAGAATACCCCACACCCTTACCAGAATGCAAACATCCGGCCTGTCCTTATTGATTACTTCAATAAGATCCACCAAAGGGTCATAGGAAATGCTGTCAGAAGTGGTGTAAGGGCCACAGGCTACCAAGACCATCTGCTGCTCTGCTTCTGAAAAGGGTTAAGCAGCTCTCAGTTTCCATGACTGGCCCTCCACAACCCCTCAAATAGACACATAGCCAAGACTACACACTGAGAGAGCATCAAAAAGAAAGTGCTAGAGAGGAAAGCACAGAAAAAGACCATCTAAAGAAAACACTATTGGCAGTATTTATGAATGATGATATCATCCTTATTATCAGCAGCATCAGCACATTATAAAGAACATGACTAAAAACAAAACAATTTCTAGTCTTCTGGGGCGTGAAGATGAAGAAGAAGTTTGGATTTATACCCCCACCCCCCTTTCTCTCCTGTAAGGAGAATCAAGGGGGCTTACAAACTCCTTTCCCTTCCTCTCCACACAAAATCACAGCATCCCTGCCATTGTCTGAATGGCCTGGGAGTCCTGAATTCCAGCAGGCACTTCATCTCTATTCCTGCAAAGGAAACTCTAGGATGGCTGCTGGGCCTCCAAAGCTAATGGAACTATGAAGAAGGTATAGGCCAGTGGTGGCGAACCTATGGCATGGGTGCCAGAGGTGGCACTCAGAGGCCTGTGTGCACGCGCAAACAGAGTGCCCCCCTCCCCCACATCTAGGCTGGCCTCGGCTGCTGGGCTTGATTATTAGCATTAAACCTAGTTTTGGGGAAGCAGTGTAGGTAACCCTGTCAAACTCCACTGATTTTCATGCGAAGAACTAAAATGAGATCCTTTACCTGGGAGTAAGCTCGGTTGCTGGCAATGGGGCTTGCTTCTGAGTAAACCCTCCTAGGGTCGTGATTCACCCGTTGGAAGAGTTGCATGGTTGCTTCAAAGCAAAGCCACGACTACTACCAAGCTTATTCCTGAGTAACGCACACCTCGGAGCCAACCGTTTTTTCTAAACTAAAACCTCGGTATTCAGGTTAAATTGCCGTGTTGGCACTTTGAAGTAAATAAGTGGATTTTGGGTTGCAATCTGGACACTCGGTCTCGAAAAGGTTCGCCATCACTGGTATAGGCCATGACTTGTGGACTCACATCCATGTGTCTCCCATCCTATCCAGACCGTGCACACCCTCATTACAGACCATGAAGAGCCTACAATTTCTCCCTCTAGAACAGCGGTGGCGAACCTTTGGCACTCCAGATGTTAAGGACTACTATTCCCATCATCCCCTTCCAGCATGGCCAATTGGCCATGCTGGAAGGGGATGATGGGAATAGTAGTCCTTAACATCTGGAGTGCCAAAGGTTCGCCACCACGACTCTAGAAATGAAGCATGGCCCTAACTCACCTTCAATTGGACCTGTAGGCTTATGGAAGGGAAGTGGCACCCCCTGAAGAAAAGAAAACAATGATTTTACTTAATATAAACAAAACACCACACAGTATAGGTTGGATCCCACGGATCTATTTTGCTAGCATTTTTCCTTAATTCAAGGACGATTCTTCCTCTTGCATTGGGGGTGGTGGTAGGGGTGGTTCCTTGCTCCAGAAAGTACTATTAGTAAGAGCTTTTCCTCTCCTGCCACACCAATGCAGAAGGCCCTTATACAGGGGGAAATGCTGCAGTAAAACAGACCTATGATATCCAAACCTAAAATCCTACAGTCAAAAACCCCTCTCTTTACCCAAGAAGGTTCCTTTGGAAGCAAGCTTCTCTGCATCATCCTCCTCCCACAAAGTTAATACATAGAACAAAAGATTGTCATCTGTCTTTAGGCCAAGAATCATAGACAAAGCAATAAAAACTAAAGCTGTTGAAAGTAAATTTCATCACCTCGTACAGTTTGGATGCAACCAGCTGTCCACCGCTACTGTTTGTACCTTCCATAACCACAACCTGGAGGATGGGAAAAAAGAGAGAGATGCAAAAATTGAGGCAACTTTATTTCTTCATCCTTTTCTATACCTGCTTCTCCGATGCTAAAGCAGTACTTGGGAAAACACTGCCTTGCATCACCTGAACTTGTATTGGCTCCTCTTATCGTAAAGGGCAGAGAAAAGACGTTTTATGACTTCTCAGAACTGGGAAGAAGACACAATCTTGGTTCCCATTCAACTTCTGCCCTGGGACAAGGCAAACTGAAATGAACACACACTGCATATATATGAAGCTGCCTTTGTTCCACCTAGTAGTCCAATATTCTCATTCACGACTAGCAAACCCTGACACAAGGAACACAGGCAGAGAACGGTCCTTCCCAGTATCTGCTACCCAAGATCCTTTAGCTGGGACACCAGGGCTCGAGCTGTGAACTTCTGCAAGCAGTGCCTTTGCTCTACAACTGGGTGAAGGCCCCTTCCTGTAATTTTTCTGTGCTAGGTTGTAACCTGTCCAATTTCTCTGGATCAATAGCCCTGTGACATGACAGCAGCTCAGCCAATCACTGCCAACGGTATCATCAGCACTGACTTAGCTTCACAGGCCACCAGTTCATTTGAAAACACAAAGCTAAGAAGGTACATGCTTCTGAGCCAGAACTCATTTGTTACCAGGGTTGGATATGACATAAATGTGATTTGGTCAACCCAGGCCTGTAGGGAGACTGGCTGCCTCAGCTGACAAACCCCTAGCAGGCTTTCAGCACTGAAGGAGGCGGTCAGCACTTGGGGGGGACAGACTCAGGTGGCGAGTCCACAGCAGCATCACCAGACCAGCACTGGGGGGTGGGGGCACCTCAGCTGGTGACCTTGCAGCAGGCTTGCTAGTCCAGATTAGCACTGGGGAGGTAGCTACCTTAGCTGGTGAGCTCTGGGGGAGGTAATCAGCATGGGGGGGGGGTGGCATTGGGGGAGCTACCTCAGATGGGAAGCAACAGGTAGTTGTCCCAGCTGGCTCACAGGCCTGATAAGTCCTCTCAAGGGGCTGTATGTGGACCCCAGGCTGTAAGTTTGACACCCCTGTTCTAAGACACTCTAAGAACATCAAGGTCTTAGAAGGGTACATGCCTGATTAGTATTCACTATCAAAGTGCTAGGGCTGACTCCAAACCCAAATTATTTCAAGGACCGCTTGCTCCTAATGAATTATTTCAAGGACCGCTTGCTCCTGCCTGTGTTTTAAGGTGATCCACTGAGGCCTGCCCCTGAGCATCCCCTCCTTCAGAAGTGAGCTATTTAGTTATCACACAACTGGGCCTTTTGGGCTGTGGAACTCTGATTGTGGAATGTCTTTCCCAGGCACACCTTCTAGGTACCACCTTTCTGCTGACTCTTTGGAATCTGGTAAAGCCCTTTCCATTTAGTCATCTTCACAGTACCTGATTATCAACAGCTTTCTACCTTTTGTCACAGGTAATTCCTTTGTGACAGCTTTCTCTTTCTAGCACTGGGGAGGTGGCTACCTCTCTTTCTTAACTGCTCTTATTATAAACATGTTAACTTTTGTTAAGCCAGGGCCTGTGATGGAGGAAATGCAAGATAAAAGTGGTTTACATAAACTCTAAAACTCTGCTAAAACTGGCTCAGCCACAAATGACAGCTAGCCAATTCAGGAAAGGAATAATCTTGCAAGCCTTCTGGAAATAAAAGGATAACTTGGATGTTTCCTTAACCATGATTTGGTCATGGTGATCTATGCTCTAATTATTTCCACATTAGATTACTGCAATGTACTGTGTGTAGGGCTGCCTTGGAGAACAAACCAGAAACTGTAGCCAGTCCAAAATATGGCAGCCAAGGTCCTGTCAGGGTGGAGCTCAGGGACCCTATCAATCCAGGGCTGAAAGATCTGCACTTGCTGCCCATTTCTTTCCAGGAAAAATTCAAAACACTGGTTCGTATTTCTAAAGCCCTAAATGGCACCTTAGGGCCAGGATACCTGAAGGACCACCCCACACTGACCAGCCCACCAGGTCAGATCAGCCTCAAGACCTCTTCTCTCACCTTAGGAGGTGAGGTGGGTAGCAACCAGAGCCAGTGATTTTTCACTAGCAGCACTTCACCTATCCATGCCCTTCCAGCTGAGGCTCACCAGGTGCCTACGCTGCTCTCTTTTAGGCATCCAGCCAAACATTTCTGTCCACCCAGGTTTTTAATTAAAGGGCCTTAACACCATTTCAATGGGCTTCTAGTCCAAAACTGTTATTAAAAGCTGCTCAATGCTATGTTCTATGGCTACGGTTGCAACGCTGGATTTTAATAACTTTTACTGTATACTGCTTTTATTATGTAAGTCACCTCTTGCAGGTTCCCGGCTGAGACAGCATGAAAATTTGTTAAATGAGAAATAAATAACCCGCATGCTTCACCTGTCCTGGGAAAAGAGAGTATTCTGCAAGCTCTGATACATCCACAGGAACTTGCCCTCCCGAAGAGTGTTCTTGATCTCCTTCCAAGATGACCGACTTGGCGTTCAGTTTTCCATTGGAATCACAACCAATCTGGCCCAGAACAGTCACTGGCTCCTTTCCAGCATCATTTTAAGAAAAGGGAGAGAGGACTTTAGCCTAATTGGACACTTAACAAAACATGTTTTGATATTATCTAGTGGCTTCATTGTTAAATCTAGAACAGAGGGCTAAACGAAGATACAAGAAGACAGCAAACATAAATGGATCTCTAGAGTGAGGTAGTAAGTAGACTTGGCCAGGGAGAAAACATGGGTTCCGTTAGGCCAATCACTGAGGAATGTGAAGCCATAACTGGAATGTAGGGGCTCGGCTCCTAGACAGGCCGGAACCTCGTTTCTGGACAACAATGATGCTTTAGTTACAGACCACATCTTTAAAAATAGGAAAGATTACCTGCGTCGGGACAATCACAGAGGAGAACTCTTCTATTTGGTAATGTTCCTTCAGTGCTTCACCGAGTTCCTCAATCTTGTAGGAAAATACTTTTGTATATTTTAATTAAAAAAACATGGAAAAGGGAAACTCATGACTCATGATAGCCAGAACCTTAAATCATTAACATTACATCAAATACTGCAATCATCTCCCTTTTTATTGCACAGGCCTCTAAACTGCAACTCCTAGTCATGAATTAGACTATTTCTTTGCATTTTTTTTCCTGTTGTGTAATCCTAGTTTTGCAGCAGTGTTTTTATCTTAGGTCTCTGCTGCCTGCTTGAATTGCTTTTCATATTTTGTGGTCTGCCTTAAGTCCCAGCGAAAAAGGTGTGTTTGAAATGTACTTAACAATAAACTTTGCCTCCCTCCTTCGAGGAACACCATGCCTTTCCACAAAGGCTTAGTTCATCCTGGGAATCAGATTTAAATTTATGTTATTCTTTTAAAATATTTATGATCCCGCTTTTTTCCTAACCAGCTCAGAACCCAAGCCATGTTAAAGTTCTCAGGTGTACCAACTAAGTCCTGGGATATACGAGTTAGTGAAAACGTGTCAGGATGTGTTTTGTGTTTTCCCCTGTCATCAAAAGGGTGGAATTGGGTGCAAGGACTAACACTTGGTCGTGGGGAAGAGGCAGCTGTCCTCACCTTCTGATATGTTAATTGACCTTTTCCTTTCCTTTCCCTTTGATGCTTGTAACTGTAGTTAACTAGGAATGATGCTGTTGCCTTCCCAGAGGGAGGGATGGCAGGTGGCTTAGAACTATCACTGCTCTGGCCTTGGGATGCTCAACTCTCAAACTTCTCTCTTTCCCTCGTGCTGTTCTCACATTCCATGGGAAACAGGGAGGGGGGATTTATGACAGGAACTCTGGGGGAATAAAGACAATGGTACTTTCGTGGTCTGGCATAACTGGCTTTCTGAAAGCCAGGTACTTGCTATTATCAATAAAAACTTCTGAGACAACAACCAGAGTCTGCTTATTGACTTCAGTCCCAAGACCTGACAAAATGAGACCTTCGCTGAGCTTATGCAAAGTCCTTTTCTCCTGCCAATGTGGGATCATAATCAAACCTAGCCAATGTTTGAAGCGAAAGGCTTGTAGTCAGAATTTTCCATGCAAAGTTAGTCAACACCACCCCCCTTAGGAAACTAAAGGTAAGGCAAGTCATCACCTTGCACAGAAAGGATGAAACGTAACATAACAGGGCCCTACCAAAAAGGAGTGCCGCATGGCTTGCAGCTCCCTTTCTTCATTGCAAGTGGAGTTCATGCAGGAAAAACCCTCCCACTGGCTCATGCCCCAAATTATTCTACCCCTTCAATACATTTTTTTAAATTACCTTCCCGGTTATCCAAGAGCTTTTGAAACATGTATTTGTACCGCTTAGTGAGAGCATCTTCTGCAGAACCGAAGAACTTCACGCTGGTGGTTGAGCCCCCATTTCCACTCCAAGAAGGGCCTTGTACAGAGCCAAAGGATGTAACGACTTCTCCGCGGCTGCCCCGAGAGCTGTACTTCTGAGAAGGGGTAGCGCTGGCCAGGAGGCAGGAGGAGATTAATTTAAGTGGGGAGGAAATGGAAACTTTGTCTGTTCTTTCTCTTTGTATTCTTTACGGCATTGGCCCAGTCTTTATTAAAACTATATTATTATGAACAGGGATGCAAACATTAAGGTTTAGTCACCAAAACAATCAATGAAAGCTCTCATTTATTTAAATAAGGCATTTGTGATTACCATTATTGTTCCAAAGTAGGGACCCAAAGTAGGTTACAAAGATCCCCAGATCAAATCATATTACTTAAATTGAGCAATCTAAAGAAAAAGTGACAAATACACTGAAAAAGAATTTGAATTTATACCCCCACCTTTCTCTTCTGTAAGGAGACTCAAGGTGGCTTACAAGCTCCTTTCCCTTCCTCTCCCCACAACAGACATCTTGTGAGGTAGGTGGGGCTGAGAGAGTTCCCAAGAACTGTGAACAAGATCACCCAGCAGGAATGTAGAAGTGCAGAAACACATCTGGTTCACCACATAAGCCTCTGCCACTCAGGTGGAGGAGTGGGGAATCAACCCCAGTTCTCCAGATTAGAATCCACCACTGTTAACCACAACACCACACTGGCTCTCGTGGTGCAGTGGTTAAGAACTGCTTCTCTAGGCTAGCTATCATAAACCCCCAATCTGTGAGCCACAGGCTAGGCACAGCTAGGCATAAAGGGCCAACAGACCAAGGGTTCATTTCTATGGCTAAACCACATCCTTATGCCGACAAGCAGGCAGGCAAGCAATGACAGTAGACCCAGACATTGTGCAGAATGCAAGATATTCCCTCAAACCATTCCCTTGGTCTAACTGATAGGATTATCAATATAAAGACACCTCTGTATTTTTTTAACCTGCTTTCTTGATTTTTTTTTATTGTCAAGGCACAGCTGACTTATGGTGACCCTGTACAGTTTTCAAGGCAAGAGGCGTTCAGAGATGCCTGCCTCTGTGTAGAGACGCTGGGTTTCCTTCCTTCCCATCCACACACTAACCAGGGCCAACACTCCTTAGGTTCTGAGATCTGACAAGATTGGGCTATCCTGGTCCATCCAGGTCAGAGCCCTGTCTCAATACATTACTGGAAAACAACAAAATTAGAGAGCCTTTCTTTCAAATAGTGATTCAGCTGAAATATCATGGCCAACTCCAGGAAAAGGCATTTTAACTATAGCTGGCTTTGATGCTCGACTTGGGAAGCCACAATCTGTGATCTGCAGTCTACCTAGAATAGAAACAGTGGCTGGAAACAGATTGCAGTTTGTGTTGATTGACGGGACAGGCACAATATCTGAACAGACCAACTGCAGTTATAGCCACGGCTCTGCCTCTGAAAACTACTGTTCCTGAAGACTGAAACAGCAAGAGGAGGGACAATGAAAGCAGTCAAGAAACTCTAAAGCATGGGTTGGTTGCACCATAAGAAGTCTGAACCATGGTTTGGGTTCTAAGCTACAGCCAAGGCAACTGGTGGTCTGGTGCCTTACTGAACCAAGCTAACTTTTTATTAAAGTGCCAGCTCTCTTAGATCAACGTTTGGTATTGCACCTCTCAAGGTTTCTGGAAGTATGCAAATTTATGCCTTTAATTAATAGGTTAAAAGACAAACGTTAAGAAGTTGAATGCTTCCAACTGATTGACAGCCATGACTAAAAAGAGTGTAAGGTTATGAACCCCACACGTTTATACAAGTTTTATATCTGTTCAACCACCATGGAAGT
The DNA here is from genome assembly GCF_021028975.2 of Sphaerodactylus townsendi. Lineage (NCBI taxonomy): Eukaryota > Metazoa > Chordata > Lepidosauria > Squamata > Sphaerodactylidae > Sphaerodactylus > Sphaerodactylus townsendi. The sequence continues at coordinate 27,050,831 of NC_059425.1, read as the reverse complement.
CCCCCTGTCTGCCAGTTTTCCTGGAAACTGTAAGAGTGCTGAGAACACTTTGTAGGAAATGTCTAGCCCAGGTGTAGGGAACCTGCGGCTCTCCAGATGTTCAGGAACTACAATTCCCATCAGCCCCTACCAGCATGGCCAATTGGCCATGCTGACAGAGGCTGATGGGAATTGTAGTTCCTGAACATCTGGAGAGCCGCAGGTTCCCTACCCCTGGGCTAGCCTGAACCATCCAGGTAAGGGCTGAACAAACTATACCATGCCAGACCAGCCTCCTATAGCATTGTAAGCTGTCAAATGGGTTATTTGGCCACCCCCTTCAGTGATTTCAGGTTGCATCTGCTAATAGTCATTTGATACTGTGTTGTCATCAGGCTATAGCAGTCATTCATAATTGGGTTTCCTTGAGTAGACAGAACAGTACAGTGGCAGATCAATTCTATAGGGCACTTTCTCATGATGTGTGAATGCAGCCTTGTCTGACACCAGTCGCTGCACTGTGCTGGTGTTAGATAACACCAGCATAGTGCAGCGATTGGTGTCAGACAAGGCTAAATGATTAATTACTTAGAAACATTCTAGTGTGGTAACTGTGTTAGTCAGTTGCATTAAAAGCACAAGTCCTGTAAGCGCCTTAAAGCTGAACAAATTTATTGTAGAATAATCTTTTTGTGGACCTGTGCCTGTACAGAGTCAGGGGGCACAGTCATAACTGCTTGATTTAAGATAGAAAAGATAGGGGGTGTGGCTTTTTGGCCTGCACACAAATTGAGCAGGCCAAACTGAACCAACTTTTAACATTCTATTAATTCAGAGCTTGGTTTGGGGGCCACTGGTGTGCCTGGGTTTTGATGGTCTGCTATCTTTTTTCAGGCACTTAATAAGAGACCAACAAAATCGCAGAAGAGAAAGGAGAATCGCTATTCCGGGATCAAAGACATTAACACCATTCAGGAACTGTATCTTTCACTTGTGGTACAGTGCAAACTCCTTTAAGCTGACACCTATTGCAGTGAACTGACAACTTGGAAAACTCCTTTGGAACAAGTTGTACAAATAAATAGACTGTTTTTCAAGTAGTGTGTCTAGGCGTAGGTAATAAAAGGGAGATGAAATAGTTGAGGTCAGTTTTCAAGTACCATTTGTGGTGCCTGGAAACAGTTTCCGCATGTCTTTGAACATGGAAACTTGCCAGTCAGCGCTGGTGTTCTGGCTTGGAATATGTGCAGGAGTGCTGAAGAAACGGCCTCTAAACATGGGCAGAGTACATTTAGTATCCGATTATATAATGTGGTTCTGGGTCAGAAGGTGTATGTTTTTCTATGCTTGTTTGAGCCCTCACAGCTAAAGATGTTGACCATATGAATGGCTTTCTCTGAGTTAGGATTGTTGATGCAGCTAGTTCAGAACTGCTGGCATTAAATGATGCTGCCATTCCAAGGACTAAGACAAAGAATTTCCCAGCTCTGCTTCCCAAAATCCTTTGAATGGAAGCTGTACCTGGAACTTCTGTATCCAGTCGCATGGTCTGCCCTGAGACACAGTCTCTGCTAAAACATTTCTGTGTTTGATGCTGCCTCTTGCCAAATCAGATCAGTGGTCTATCCAATTCTGTGTGGTGTGCAGTGTCTTATCAATGTTTCAGGCAGAGAGGAGCCTTTCCCAGCAGTGCTTCGTGAGAACTCTTAAACAGGGCAAGAATTGGAACCAGCAAACAGCCGCTAAGTCTCAGTGCTGGTCCAGTTTCCTGTATGCTGCTAATTAAGAAAAATTAAACCCACCATTCTCCCCGACCAACCCAGTATGTGGCATCTGCTTAAACTTCATGCCAAAGAGATCTGACATCATGATCTGATTGTCTTCTGATTCATGTCTGGTGTCTAGTAACTGCACCTAGTTACTGTTTTTAACCTTGCTATGGTTTCTTTCATTGTTATATTTATTACTTTCTTGGGCAGTTGTTTTCTTCTATTGCTATGAACTTTGGCCTTAAACAATAAACTTTACCTACCTGCTACAGTTGCTTATAAGACTCCCATCCTGCTGCTAAATGTGGCGGTCCCTGTTCCCTTTTGCTGCAGATGTGGGTGATTTTACTCCAGGTTGTCAGTGAATGAATGTTCAAATGGGTGATGGAGCTGAGCCTTGAACTCATGCCTCTGAGATGAGTATTGAGTCTCTAATTATGGTCCAAGTGTTTTGAGTCTTAACTCGTTTCAGTCTTGATGTCGAAGAGGAGGAAGAGGATCTCCTGGATGCCTACGTGACACCGTCAAAAGTAAGCATGCGGAGTTCTGAGAATTTTCTTTGGACAAAAGAGTCAGCCCTGACTTCCATTGCAGAGTTGTTACCGTAAACTAAGTTGGGAACTCTTTGAAAGAACGGTGGAACAAAAAGCAATGTTAAATAGATGCATATTTCTCTGGGATGGAGAGGCCAAAAGCACTCTACCCTCTCGCCCATCATGCCCCTTTGATGGAGGGAGGCCCAGCCTGGACAAGTCAGGTGTATTGTCTTACTTCGCTGTGGGTGAAACTGGGCTGACTGTGGCTGTGTCCCTTGAGCAGGCTGTTGCAGGACTTGTCTGGGCCATGGTAGCCTGTTAGCTTCCCTCCAGCAGTGGCAGCTCATTCTTCCTTAAACTGGTCTCTTCTTTCCCCTGGCTGGCTGGAGCTCTATGGGGGGGTGGGGCACAAGAGAGACAGGAACCCCCTCTAAGGCCACTGGGATTCCACCCCTGGTCTTTGTGCTGTGCTGTTTTTACCTGATTTATGAATGTTAATTTTACTTATAATATAGGCTGAGAGGCTTGTCTAGTTTCATTTGTTTTCTCTGCTCAATCCTATCATGGCCTCAGTGCATGTGGGGATTGTCCTGTATTGTCCATGTTTATCATAGCTGAGGATTTCATATTTTGTCTGCCCAACCTCTGGTGCTAGTTGACGTGTCAGGCTGAGCTATTCTGAATTGTGTTCTAGGGCTCTCAGAAACGGGCCATCACCACACCGGAGAACCCTCGTTCCAAGAGGACCGTTTCCACTCGCAGCCCTCATCTGTTGTTCTCTCCTACCAGCTTTTCACCCAGGTAGGCCTTCACCGGGCGACCAGTGGGTTTCAGGTCCCTTATTTTTTTTTAAAAAAAATCAGATTGCTTTCCTGATGAGCATCTCGTCATGTTTATGGAGTGTACAGATTGAGTCCAGAATGCACCAGAAGGAGCTTCAGCCATTTCCCTCACCTGCGCCTAGTATATCCCAGTGCTTCACTGTATTAAAGAAGAGATTCACTGTATTAAACGTATTTGAATGCAGCATGAATTTCAGATTGGTCCACCGCACTCTCAATCTCCCGACTGCCTTGCTAAGTGCAAAATTTGCTTGAGATCTTCTTGATTGTGTGAATTGGGCTTAGTTTTTAGCCACCGCATTTATTGGAGTGCAGCCATACATAAGAGATGTAATAAAATGTACATGAAGCTCCAATTTAGTATTTTATGTGAAAGAGGCAGTTTATGCCTTGGATGGTGGCTGTTTCATCTCTTTGGGGATCATGGGAATTGTAGTTCTAGAGGTAGAGGAACACCAATTGGCCATGCTGGTAGGGGCTGATGGGAATTGTAGTTCCTGAACATCTGGAGAGCCGCAGGTTCCCTACCCCTGGGCTAGCCCAATCTCGTCAGATCTTGGAAGTTAAGCAGGGTCAGTCCTGGTTAGGATTTGGAAGGGAGTCCACCAGGGAAGCCCAGGGTGGCCACACAGAGGGCACTTTCGCACATGAAGAATAATGCACTTTCAATGCACTTTGCAGCTGGATTTGACTGTGCGAAATAGCAAAATCCACTCGCAAACAATTGTGAAAGTGGATTGAAAGTGCATTATTCTGCATGTGCAGAAGTGCCCAGAGGCAGATGACAGCAAACCACTTCCGACATCTCTTTCCTTGAAAACAACATAAGTCAGCTGTGATTTGATGGCAAAAAAATTGTTTGCACCAAAAACTGTTTATACGAAGCAAGGCATCCACGCCACAGGCAGAAATACCAAGCGGCAACCATGGGGATTGGATTATCCCAGCTCTGTCACTTCATCTGGCCTTAGCACTGTATCTCCTTGACAACATGCAAAGATGGCCTAAAATTGGATTCAGTCCATCTTTAAACCTAGCCTAAACCCATCTCAAAACTTGACTTGCTGCTTGGCCAATAGGAACGAATTGCCGAGTCCAAAGCCTCATGGCCACCAGCTCTTTGCAGAGCCTCCTTACTTCATGTTCAAAGATGTTCAGGAAGTCCACTGTCAGGAGAAAAACTTGCTTCCTAGCTGCGTAAGCAACGAGTTCATCCGCCAGTTCGTTCTCTTTCAGCTGGTGCAATATGCAGAGTTCCACCACTATCGAGAAAAGCAGAGTATGTAAGAGCCTACCAGAATACCAGTGCAAATGCTTTTACATTTGTTGATTTGGGCAGCTTCACCCCCTCTTGGTCGTGTTTATTATCTTTCTAGACTTAAAGCCAACTATTGACTTTTAATTAGAGAATGTATAAAATACATGTATTAAAAAATATATAGGGAGCAAATACAGACATTTCCCACAAAACATTGGTTGTAGAGTAGGTAGTACAAAGCAAGAATATTTCAGCATGCACTGGGAGTCCGGTCACTGGAACGCACATTTAAGGTCCATAGGTGAATAGTCCACACTGGGATGGAACACATTGAAGGGCCATAAGCAACTAGTTCATAGCAGGAGAGAACACATGTTCCAGGCCTGTAAGTTCACAATCCATGGTAGGGGAGCAGCCTCTCTGCAGCAGCGGGTTATCCTATCACCTCCCCCAAAACTCTTTATTAGTAGCACCAGCTATTTTTTTAGCCTTCAGAAGCCATATTATGATGTACTTCAAAGAAGAAAATGAAGCCGTCCCAAAAACCAGACCTCCTGACCAAGAAGTTCTAATCCAGGAGGTATGAGAAAGCTATGGTTACACAAAGGTTGAGAGAAAAAAGTGTTCAACATATGTTCACTTCTTAATGACACCCTCAATTAAGACAGGGGATTTTTTGGCCCCTGAAACAACTTGGTGTTGGTGACTTCTCGAACACCTAAGTTTCAGAATAATCAAGGCATATAATAGAGAGGTAAGGCTATATCAAGGGCCTTCCTGTTATCCCTGAATCTTCAGATGCAGCTCTCTTATTGGAATTGCTGAGAGGGTTGGGCTTTCATTCAGCCCCATTCTTAACCCCAGAGCACTCCTTAGATTAGTGATGGTGAACCTTTTCGAGACCTAGTGCCCAAATAGCAACCCAAAACCCACATATTTATCACAAAGTGCCAACACGGTAATTTAACCTGAATACTGAGGTTTTCGTTTAGAAAAAACGGTTGGCTCCGAGGCGTGCGTTACTCAGGAGTAAGCTTGGTAGTAGTCGATGGCTTTGCTTTGAAGCAACCGTGAAACTCTTCCAACGGGTGAATCACGACCCTGGGTGGGTTTACTCAGAAGCAAGTCCCATTGCCAGCATCCAAGCTTACTCCCAGGTAAAGGATCATGCTTTAGTTTAACAGCGCTTAGCAGGGTTACCTACACTACTTCCCCAAAACTAGGTCTTAGGTTTAATGCTAATAATCAAGCCCAGCGACCCAGGCCAGCCTAGATGGGGGGGGGCACTCTGTTTGCGTATGCCCACAGAGAGGGCTCTGAGTGCCACCTCTGGCACCCATGCCATAGGTTCGCCATCACTGCCTTAGATGCCCCCAAATTGCTGTTGTTCCTTGAATAATTAACACTTTTATGATCAGAATTCCCTACCCACATGTACAGTGGCATAGTGATTAAGAGCAAGTGCACTCTAATCTGAACAACTGGGTTTGATTCCCCTCTCTGCCACTTGAGCTGTGGAGGCTTATCTAGACTAGCCTATGCACTCCAAGATGGATTAAGCATGGGTCAAAAACAGCAGTGTGAAAATGGTGTGAAAACGGTGTAAATAAACCATTTTACACCGTTTTCACACCGCTGTTTTTGCCCCATGCAGAATTCGCCCAACACATGCCAGCTGGGTGACCCTGGGCGAGTCATAGTTCCTGGGCATAGTTCTTTGGAGCTCTCGAAGCCCCACCCCCCTCAAGGGGTGTTGTTGGGGGTGGGAAGGAGATTATAAACCCCTTTGAGTCTCCTTACAGGAGAGAAAGGGGGGTATAAATCCAAACTCTTCTTCTTCTACTACTTAACTGCATCATAGCTGCCTTCTTCTCTCCAGTCTTACAGGTGTTTCATAATCTAGATTGTATTTTTAACAAATTAACATAGCTCATGGAAGAACAAGGAAGCCTCCAACCCACACCTCACTGCTGTCATGGATTCTTGACTAGGTAGCATTGGTTGGGACACTTATTCCGAACTGAAGTCCCTCTGCTCAAGTAGTATGGGGATAACAGAGGCTTGGAGTAAGGATTATTAAATTAACATTATGCAAACTATTCTGAACTTTCCTAAAAAAAACACCAGTCACACAACTAGCGAGGAAGACAGTTATAAAGGTAAACTATATGTTTAAGTCCATCATACTTGAGGGACCGTCTCTAGACCCCCCAAAGAAAGCTATGCTCAGCTGGTAACAACTTACTGGTGGTCCCTTGCCCAAAAAGTATCCAGCAGACCTCGGCCACAGCCTGCTCAGCTTTGGCCTTGTCAAACTCTCTAATAGGTAAAATTCAGGGCCCGCAGGATCTGGCTCAATTCCAAAGGCCTTTAAGACCAAGATGTTCTGTTGGGTTAACAGTGAAGGACACCAAAGGTTCCATTCTAGTTGGTCTCCCTACCCCGTTCCCTCAGTTGTTCCTTGGTACCTTCCCTTTATTCCTTGCCCTTTTCTCCCTCTTCTTTGATGGTTTATTCCCATCGTTATTATTAATGTTCAAGGATGCAATCAGGAGGATTTTAAGCATAAATTCTAAGTTACATTATTTTAAAGGGGGAAGGCAGTAGAGTGGGGGCCGGGTAGGAGGACGCAGCACTGTCTCCCAAAAGGCAATCCACAGCACAGGCGCCAAGGGAGAAGAAGAAACTCCTTTCACTCCTGGGAAAACCAATAGAGGGATATGACTTACATCGCTCTTTTTGGAGGCATAAGTGTGTGCCACTAATGGGGGACATTCCCAGTCTGAAACTCCCCTGGGCCCCTCCATGCCAGCATGGCCTCCTGAAGTGCAGAAGCTATGGCGTCCAAGTTCCAGTGCGGCAGCGCCCAGTTACTGAGGTAAATCCCTCTGTGCCAGTGACTCTGCCACTTTGTGCAGCACTGGTGGCACAGGCACAACCCTTCCACTACTTCCACTGCAGCTTAGGCCCCCTCCGCTTTTGGACTGCACAGTTAATAATTAAAAAGGAGAGGTGGATCAAAGGCTCACCACTGATAAAAAAATAGAACCCCCACATGTAGAGACAATCTATCTCCAAATACCAAACAGTGAGAATAAACAGAGGATGGAAATCTCGTTTATGCCCTACTTGTGGGTTTTTTGAAGGCATCTGTCTGGCTAAAATGAGAAAAATGATGCAGATTACCACTTGATCCCATCTGACCCAAGAAAGGCAGTTCCTATAATTGCAACGTCACCCTGTCCGTTATTATTCAGAAGCAAATCTGACCAAGTTAAGGGAAGCATACTCTCAAATAAGCAGATGCAGAACTACAGCCTTACAGATTCAACTCCCTGCTTGGAAAACAGAGCAGGTACGTAGAATATCCACGTGCAGGGACAGTCTATCCGTGAACAGACATGGCTCTGAGGTTGAAGCAAACATGCGTGGGAGGGAGAAGAAAGGGTCTACCTTGATAGACCCCTAGTTGCAAGGTCAATATTAAAATATGGTCAACTCCCCGCCCCCACATTCTCCGTCCTACTCTCTTTTGCAGCTCACGTTTCTCGGACACAGCTGCCTCTTGATCTTCTTGGGGGGCCAACCCGAAGACCTTCACCTCATCTAGCACCACTTCAGCCGCCATCGCCGGCCTCGCTGCTAGCACAAAATACAAAAAACCGCGCGCGTTCCCACTCCGCTGCCACCTTCCTTCTCCGCCGGCATCGAACTCAAGGCGGGACTCACAGCTACCAATGAATAGGCGCCGACAGACAGGCGAACCTTGGAGAGGAAATACTCGGAGGGCGAGGCGCCGCGCTTTAGGTCCTTGGCCAATGGGAGAGGCGGATGGCTGGAAGGGGCGTGGCCACGATGGCCATTGAAGCCTGCTGACGAGCTTTTCCCGCGAGCCGTCTGTCTTTCTGCACGATTCCGCCCGTGGGAAAGAGGTGCGGGTTCGAATCCCTATAGATGCCGCTTTGTTTTTTGAGGCGTCTTCTAGTGACAGTTCTCTCAGAACTCTCTCAGCTCCACCTACCTCACAAGGTGTTTGTTGTGGGGAGAGGAAGGGAAGGAGTTTGTAAGCCGCTTTGCGACTCCTTATAGTTGAGAAAAGCGGAATAGAAATCCAAACTTTTTTTCTCTTTTCCGGTTTTTTTTGCAGCCGTTAATGTAAATTCAGTGGCCTTATTGATTTCCGCTAAATTGCATCTAATGAAGTACACTCTGGGTTATTTTATTTTCTGCTAAAGACTAATATGGCTGTCTCAGAAGGGCAGCTGTCTCTGATTTTAACAGAATGGAGGGGGATCTGGGCATCCTGACTTCCAGACACAAAACCCAAAAGAAACAGCAGCAAATTTTATTGAGGGAAATTAAAATGTAGGAAAGGGATACAAGAAACCTATTCCACAGTGCATTTCCTTCACCATGAAAGCAATAAGCATTAAAAAGCAATAATTTAAAACAGCTGACAGGCAGTACAAAGATACAATTCTGAGATTTCAGATCTTACTTCTCGAAACCAGAAAAGTACAACAGGCAGTGGATCACGGGAGAACTTCAGTGATACTGCACACACTTGGCATGAATGCAATCCAGAACTGATAACAACTAGGTAGCTGCTCATGTAAGACTGAGCCACCTACCGTGTTTCCCCGAATATAAGACAGTGTCTTATATTAATTTTTGCTCCCAAAGATGCGCTATGTCTTATTTTCAGGGGATGTCTTATTTTTCTGTGTTCTGTTCATCAGGCATGCTTCCAAACAAAAACTTTGCTATGTCTTACTTTTGGGGGATGCCTTATATTTCGCACTTCAGCAAAACCTCTACTATGTCTTATTTTTCGAGGATGTCTTATATTCAGGGAAACAGGGTATAAGCATTTTTGCAAAGAGACCTTTCCTGTAATTGCAACACAAATTACCGGAGGTTTCAATAGTTTACAGCTGAAAGAACAAGAAAGGTGCACATTCTAGATTTCTCCTTAAATCTTGCTTTTTTAAGACTGATGGAATTAAAAGAAAGACTTATCAGGTAAAATTTTGCTGTCCAACTGCAAAGATTAGCTCAACAGTCTCCACTGTGGTACCCACAGGCACCAAGGTGCTTGCTAAAACCTTTCCTGGCACCCTCCAAGTGTTTTTAGAAAGTTTATGGACCCGGAGGAGCTGTTGCCCAGCATGCCTTCTGACAACGGACATTGCACATTTTAAAAAACATTGGTTCAGGCTCAGCTGCCACCACAGCTTAAGGATCTTTATTTGTGTGAATGAAGGTAAGCTGTGGCAATCTGTGGCTGGCTGTGCCTCCTATGGCAGCCATTTTGTGGCTGTGCCACCACTCAATGTCAGAAACCCAAAGATGCCCACAGGCTCAAAAAGGTTGGGGACCCCTGGATTAGTGTATACCAATAACACACACATAAAGCAACAAGTGAGGTGTTGGTGCTGTCAAACACAAGATGATTTTTTAATTACAAACTATTTCTCAGGTGTTCTAGTAAAAAGAATGTCTTTCCCTTCTTCCTTATGTACAAGGAAGGTCTATATGACCTCACTGATGATGTTATGATGATGCTGACTTTAAGACTCTGTAAACTACTGTAAAGCTTGAAAACCCTTTGTACTCTTTGCAGTGGCATAGCGCCAAGAGGGATGCGCAATGCACCGAGGGTCGCCCCTGCGGGGGTGGAGGGTGGAGGGCACACGCATGCCCCGGGCGCAGTTCCCCCTCACTCCGCCTCTGACTCTTTGCTTCTGCCTCTCGAAAACTGGTGCTGCAGCCAAATGAATTTTATACTTGATTTACTATACCTTGCACCTCTTAAGTCCTTTATTGGACAAGAACTTTGGAATTCAATAACTGATGTAAACCCGCGGCTCCGGAACCACATGCGGGTCAGCAACCTGCAGCTCTGGAACCACATGCGGCTCTTTCGTCCTCGTACTGCAGCTCTGAAGCGGCGACGCCAACGGTGGCAAGTTGCACTTGGGACACCTCCTTCCCTGCCCCCTCCTTCCTTTCTCCCTCCGGCATCCTTTCCCCTCCTTCCCTTGTCTGGCGCCTGGGAAGAAGATGAAAGGAGAGAGGAAGGAAAGAAGGAGGGGGCGGGGAAGGAGGCGCGCTCACCACGTCCCAAGTGCAATTTGCTGTTGTTGGCGTCACTGCTGCGGTCTATCCTGCCCGCTTGGCTGAAGACAGGGCTTGGGGAGGACGGGGCCGGGACCTGGGGAGGTGGGGCCAAGTGGCTCTTTGGGTGCTAAAGGTTGCCATGACCAATGGCCCTGAGGATTGGTTGCTGAGTAGAGATGGAAATGTATTTGGTACATGCTCAGAGGCATTCGGTTCTGAAGCTAACTTCATGGGGGAAAATTCCCAGAATCACATAAGTTCATTTACTGGCACAGTAGGTACAAGTTGGAATCATAAAATATAACAGTTCTTCACCCTTGATCTGGACAGCTGGAATTCAATCAATTCAGTTCCCCTCTGCAGGGACCCTGGCTCGCATAGTTTGCATGTACAAGGTCCCAGCTTCAGTTACTGGTTGAAGGGTCTTGGACATCAGGTCTTGGAAAAGACCTGCATACATATACCTGAGAATCCAAAAAGCTCCTACCAGCTTCTTCAAAAGAGTCGTTATTGAAATACATATCTCATTTGATGTTCACAAATCCATGTTAAGTAGCTTAAAGCCAAGACAGACTAATTACTCCACCTACCGTGTTTCCCCGAAAATAAGAGTGTCTTATATTAATTTTTCCTCCCAAAGGTGTGCTATGTCTTATTTTCAGGGGATGTCTTATTTTTCGTGTTCTGTTCATCAGGCATGCTTCCAAACAAAAACTTTGCTACGTCTTACTTTCGGGGGATGCCTTATATTTCGCACTTCAGCAAAACCTCTACTACGTCTTATTTTCAGAGGATGTCTTATATTCGGGGAAACAGGGTACTCCTCACTAGTTCCCAGGACCAGAAATGTTGCTTTTTAAAGCACAAAATCAAAGTGTTGTGTGTGTGTGTGTTTTAATATTTACAGATCTTTAGGAGTTCCATTTGGTTCATTAGTATTTAGTTACTGCGTCTCAATGCAGCACGGACCAAATCTGTTATTACATCTTCAAATAACAACCTTTTACTCCAACACTTAATTCAGCAACAAAGTACTTTTATTTCCACACTTTTTGAACTTTGCTTGCTCTTGTACTCAGCAAACAAATTCCTCCACAGGTACCCTGATATTTGCTCTCCCCAGAGGCAGCTGTCTGACATGGCTGCCAGAAGCTTTGATTAAATGTGTTTGGCATCATTGAACAATTATGGAAGGACAGACAGAATGTATGAGATTGGCGGGAACAAAACTGACCACCAGTGGTATATTGGACTAGTACCGGGGAGGACTGAGGTTCAGAGCTCTGTTTAAGCATGACATTTGCTGGTTAACCTTGGAAAAATCACCAACTCAGCCTACAGAAACTCCAAAGATAAAATTAAGGAGGAGAAGAATATACCACTCTCTGAGTTCCTTGGAAGAAGGGCAAGGGAAAAATGGTGATGGGTAAAGAAAGCAGGAGTTGAGTTTACCAAATTTGAGCCATATGTAGAGGAGATGCAACTACGGAACAGATCTTCAGTTCAAGTATGTAACAAGTGCTTTGAGGCCATGATCCAGAGGCTAAGGGAAGTTGGATCTGAATCCAAACAAAATGGAAGTTATGCTATTTGGGAAAGTTAATGCTTTGGAAGAAGTGGATTCACTTGTCTTGGTTGGTTTCTCCACCCCACAAATGGCTAAGCCATAATTCACCAACTGTTGTTCAGTTGTCAAAAGGGGAAAAAATACACAAAAAGTCCAGGGGTTAGGGGAATTATAAGAAGCCCCAAACAATTGCATTGCATTCTGGCAATATTACATGATTAATTTCAAAGGAAACAGTTAACAAGTAGCTTAATTAATCATTACAGATAAATTACTGTCTTGTTAGTGGCATAAAGAAAATGTAAACAGAACCACAGAACCTGAGATATTGCAGTATTTACAACTAATCCATCCCACTAGTTACAACATTGGTCAGCATTTTGAATCTTGAGATTATGAAGGCATCCCTACCTTACCTTGAGATTCCCAAGGTACTCTTTTTCCTGGACTGGATGGCCAAGGCTGGCCCAGTCTCATCGGATCTTAGAAGCTAAGCAGGACCAGCCTTGGTTAGTGTTTGGATGGGAGACCAAGGAAGTAAAGGGTTGCTATTCAGAGGTAGGCAACGGCTAACCACCTTCGTTCATCTCTTGCCTTGGAAACCTAACAGGGTCACCATAAGTCAGCTACAACAACAACACTTTCCAGCACTACCACTGAGGTCAGAAAAACTAGTTTGGTATTTGGATGATATAATTTTGTTTATTTCATTTACATCATGAAGAAAATGACTGCTTCGGAGGATGGGTTCTGTGACATTATACTTCGCCAAAGCCCTTCCCTTTCCCAATCCTCACCCTCCACCTTAAAAGATTCCACCCTCAAAATCTTCAGTGATTCCCCAATGCAGAGTTGTCAACCCCAGCTGGGGGCCAAGTGCTTCCGGATGTACTGACTCATTATAGTTCTCTCTCACCTGCTATAGCAAATAGAGCACAGGTGTCAAACTTGCGGCCCTCCAGATGTTATGGACTACAATTCCCATCATCCCCTGCCAGCATCAGGGGATGATGGGAACTGTAGTCCACAACATCTGGAGGGCCGCGAGTTTGACACCTATGAAATAGAGCCTTAATTTTATCTCCCCACTGAGGCAGGCAAAAACCTCAGTGGAGGAGCAGGGGGAGCTATATGATAGCGGCAATATCTCTTAGCACGGTGCTTTTCAGGTGGCAGACACCACGTTTGGGTGATCCCACCTAAAGGCTCGATAAAAGTCAGAATGGCCAGGCTCCACACCTCTAAGCTTTTAAGAACAGCATTTTATTATTTTGGCAATCAGTTTCTACAGTACAAATAAAAAGGGATAAAATAAAAACAAAACCAGTAGTACCCAGTTACATCACAAACGCATAAACACAATCCCTGATAGGAACCCTCCTGGCAACATTACTGAAGCAATCCCATCACCCTTTGCAACACACTGAAGGAATACAGAGACAAAGCTCAGAGGGGGGGAAAGAGGGGCTTCCAGGCCCCCTCAAAGCTTTATGAGTAAGTGCAGGAGAAGACAAGGGGGGCTCAGCTGCAGCTGCCAAAGAGTGCCAACGACATCAACTTCCCAAGGTGGCTGTTGCAAAATGAAAAAAAAAAAGCTCCACCTTTTATACTTCAAGTGAGAGACGATCAGGTGCTCGGATGCCTGCAGGAGCTTTCAGAAAGATAAGCAGGAAGTGACATGATCTCAAAAAGTTTTGTGGCACCTTCAAGACTAACCAAGATACTCAGGTTGTCTTTCGTTATGCCAGCATTTCTAGGGGTTAAAATTAGACTACTGATCATTTCAAACCTGACATTAATTCTTGGTGGCCTCTTCCTTGGGCCCATCAACCAAAAATAAGACCAAAAATAAGAGGACACAATCCAGTTCAAAACTTGCTTTGCTGCTACAACCAGGAGGGAAGGTACTATGGCTACTACCCATGGTGACTGAATGGAGCCTCCATATACAGAGGCAGTAAACTCTTGAATACCAGTGCCTGAAGGCAGAAGCAGGGAAGGGCCTTAGCCTCTATGGCCTGTTTGTTTACCCCTGCAGGGCAACTGCTTGGCCACTGTGTGAAACAGGAAGCTGAACTAGACAGACCGCTGGTCTGATCTAGCAAGATCTGGTTATGATCTTATTGCCAGCTGTGATCCCCACAACACTCTGGCTACAAGTGCCTTGAATTGCTTGTAAGACTAAATTGTAACTTATATAGGTCTATCTGGGACAGGGGTAGGGAACCTGCGGCTCTCCAGATGTTCAGGAACTACAATTCCCATCAGCCCCTACCAGCATGGCCAATTGGCCATGCTGACAGAGGCTGATGGGAATTGTAGTTCCTGAACATCTGGAGAGCCGCAGGTTCCCTACCCCTGATTTCTGGGAGAAAGGGAGAAGAACATATAAAAATAACTATTTTGCCAGTGATGAGAAGCAGAACCTTGACAGGTGTGGTCAGGATTTAGCCAGTTTCTCAGAATAACTCTTCAGTGACTCCACAGAGCCATTTGAGTGACAAGTTAAAAAGCAGATTATTAAAGATGCCAAAGGCAACCCAAATTGATTGTGGCAGGGAACACACTGCACACACCATGACTCGGACTTTCTCATAAGAACAAAAGACCGGCCCACTTGGACAAGGACTATTCCTAAGAAAAGATTCCCTTGCCAGACCTCAGGGCTCCAATGTGTGTTTGTGAACAGGCAATATACTAGAAGCCTAAACGTGCACAATGAAAAGAAAATGACTCTGGCACTAGAAGAAGAAAGTCCTTGCCATTGATGCGAGGGCTCAAAATTTAGTAGGCATTTCATTGTCCAACAGTAAAATAAAAACAGCACAGAAGCCTAAGAGGCAAGCGAAAGGCTAGGACCCGAGTGACCTTTCAGCCTAACTCTACCTCAAATGGTAGTGGTGATAGCAAAATGGGAAAGGAATACCACAGATCATGTCCTGAATTCTTCACAGGAAAGATGAGATGAAGATAGATACTGGAAGAATGGAATAAGGCCATGGAGGGTAGAGCATTCCCAGAACACTTGGCTGTAATTATAGGGTTGGCATGAGCCAGGTTGCTGTGTGACTGCCGACTGGAAATATGGGAAGCATCTGGGAATATGGTGGAAGTCTTGGCACCCATCTTTATAATGACAGAGAGAGGTGCATTTTGGTGGGCCAGTTTAGAAGACATGTTTTAAAACAACCTATTAGACATTTTAAAAAAACAATAATGCCTCTTTGGCTGTGATCTGGCCCTTTCATCACACACTTCTCAAGAACACAGAAATTACAGAAGTCCAGCCAAACCATGACAGCAGAAAACAGCACAAAAGAAGTCCACAGATTGACCATTGGCATCCAGCATTTTCATGGCATACACGGCCGTGCCCAGTGTGACAACTCTTGCCCAGAGTTGGCATCAGTCATGTTGGCACTGTGATACACTCCGTTTAAAGACTTGCCTGTGATCAAGCAAGAAGGCCTGCCTGAAGCTTTGGCACCGCACTGTTCTTGCCCAAGACTCTGCTGCTGCGGATTATCCAAAGCAAAACATGGTTTCACGTGGTGGTGAACTTGAAAGGCTTCTGAAATCACGAGTAACCAGGCACAATGGTGGCAGCCGAGAGAGTCCACCTGGCACGTGAGGCAAACGAGGCAAGGTGGTGCATGTGGAAAGGGGGAAACTTTACTGGAGGGAGAGGTGTCATCAAGCAAGAAGCGACCACGTGCGGATGCAAGGCACTTGCAGGTAACAAACAGGAAGAAGGAAGGCCTGACAGCCGTGCAGGACTGGCTCCACGTCTTCTTCAGGCAAACATGGTCAGCTGTAACCACTGCAGATGAGAGAGCGAGAAACTGGAAGTCAACATCAGGAACACCAGTCCTCATTATAAAGGAACTATATGCTAATATGAAAGAAGCCCATCAAAACACCTCAGCAGTTTTATCTCCACACCCGGCACCTGAATGCCTAGCAGCCCAATCCAGAGCCCGGGGGGGGGGGGGAAGGGGGCAGAGATGGCAGCACCCCACTGCCTCTAGAGGGCTTTTACGTGGTGCAGGAAAGCAAAATACAAAAACACCCTCCTGGCCGCTGAAAAGTTTTCCATTGGAATCAATGGGCTTACGCCAACTAAAAAGGTGGTGTAAGTTACTGCCCTGGGTGGCAGTGTCCCAGGGGCAAAGCCAGGGTGGAAGCTGAGTATGGTCAGCTCCAGCCTCAGCCATGCCTCCAGAATGCTCCTGCTACATGGGCAGAGATGCTGGGGCACAGAAGTGCTGACACGGCATTCTGTGCTGCATCTGGCCATTATGCAAGGGTGTATCTACTTAAAACAGCGCCCAGGGCCAGCCTGGGGGCTGTGCCCTCCACACCTCGCAACTGGGACCCCTTCTTCGAACTTTGCTCAATGTCCTGGCCATGTTTATTTGAATAATTCTGCCGTTTTCACAGGGGTCCATCATAAGCATTGGAGCTTTTTATAGACTGTTCTTCCTGAGCACTGCACATGACGAACACGCCTCCTCTCTTGGTAGAGAGCAGGCCTGCAGTGGGGTCCCACCCTGGGCTGGGGCTGCCCCGTGGCCAGAAAGTAGGCAGCAGGTGATGCTCCGGGCTTTCCTGGATGCCATGGTGATCGACAGCACGTACAAGTAGGGAGATTTTTGGAGAGCCACAGCTGTTGCAGTTGCTCCCTCATCGTGCGCCTCACCTGCCTCAACATCGCCAGGGACCTCCACCTGCTTCATCCCTGAAGGGGTCAAGTCAACTGCTCTAAAGGGGGAACCCAGGCCCAGCACTTCAGATGGTCTCTGGCTAGACGCCTGTGCACAATTTGAACCTCTCCAAAGCGTATTTTGGGCCATTTGTGCTATGGCTTTGCTTGAATAAGCACTTTGCAAGCCCCCTTTTCACCTTGGCCAGGGAGGGGAAAGAAGCGAGGCAGGGGGAGGGAGGAAGCTTGCCAATAAGGAATGTCCAGGACTTGCTGGGCAGAAAGTATAGGGTGACTGTGGCCCCCGCCTGGTGTCTTTGTGGTGAGGCGCAGCAGTACAGAGCACAACCAGGCCAGCTCCCATTCCTTGCTTCTACCACCACTGAAGAGAAACACAGAAACAGGGCTAGGGCTAAAGAGCCAGTAGGGGCGCCAGAGGCTGGACCCAGCAGCCAGGCTTACTCCCAAGGCCCTGCCTGCTTCCCACGGCACTTTGGCCATCTTCCTGCCCTGCAGGAAGGCCGAGGGAGGGAGGGGGACAGTGGGTCAAATACACACCCCCATGTGACATGCACAAGTGGCGCCTGAGGCCTGCAGCAGCTACCCACTGGCAGATTTGCCTCTCTGCCAGGGTAAGCAAATCCACCAATGTAGAGCCCAGCTGCCTCCACGACTCTCTTTGCCCCCCTGACCCCTGATTGGGCCACAAGAATTCTTGGTTGAAGTGTAATGCATTACCTTAAACAAATCAAAGGTGACAATTCCATCCTTGTCAGTGTCCAGAGCTTGGAAAAACCCTGGCAAAACAGGGAGAGAGATAGAAAGAATTAAACCTGAAACATGCTGATTGCAGGTTGCTCAGGGGAGCAAACTGAGATGAAGTCCAAAAACCCCAAAGCCAGAACCAAAAGGACTGACCAAAGGATCAACAATAATTCACATAATTGATTCCAGACTGTAAGTACATCAATGCCAGGAACCATCACTTAAACTTCAAATCATTATTCTGTTTCAAGGACAACTATGTGTAATATTCATCATGGTTGGAGAGGGGGGACCCATTAGGTCACATGTTGAGATTCAGTGCCATCTTCCTCTCTAATAAACAGTTCCTTCAACAAAATATCAAGAATCATGGTGAGTAGCAGTAGCCAGAGATGAAGGGAGGGGAAACTGTGCCTGGGGCATGAAGTGCCTGCACGCCCCCTCCTGCCCCTACCACGCCATGCCCCCGCCACCCGGCACGTGACTGCAATGGCGACGCCTGGGGTGAGCCACCCCGAGGTCCTCATTGCAGCTATGCCTCTGGCAGTAGCTGTCAGTATGCTCAAGAGCTAATGCGGGGGACGGGGGGCTTGCTTTGTGGGCTGCTCTGCCATCACCTCCCAGAATTCTTTAGTATAAATGTTAGTTACATGCTACAAAATTGCCTGTGACCCCAGGTTTTCCAAGCCCTTTTCCATGGTACAACTCAATATCCTTCACTTTCAAAGCTCTTCCTTCAGACGTGTCATTATCACGTGAAATGGCATCCGTCAGAACATTCTGCACTGGCCCCATTGATCTCCTTTGATCATATGTGAACCTGGAACTCTTGTTGTACTAAGGGGAAGTGGTCCAAATGCCCCCACAAACCTTCCTGATGTATGGTGCAAGTTAAGGAAGAAAAGCCCCCCCTAAGAAAACAGCACTCACGGAACATGGTTTCGAGCCGCACTAAACAGCAAACAAAATTGTCAAAGTCGATGGCCAAGTCAGGCTCAGCGTAGCGGGTGATGATCAGCTCATAGAGCTTCTTGTTGAGCTTGAAGCCTACCAAGACACACAACAACAACATTTCAGTTAAGAAATCAAACCAGTTAAAAATGGCAGCATCTTCTGTTTTGTAATCACATATTCAGAAAGTGGAAAAACTAGACTCTCCAGTAGCACTTTAAGACCAACACATTTTCAGCAGAGGGGTAGCAAGTGGGAAAAGCGCCCGGTGAACTGGTGCGTCTTCCAAACCCCGTCCCACCCGGGAACGGCCACACCCCACCTCACCATGCCCCCGCTATGTCCCACAGGGGGCGCACCCAGCACGTTGCGCACCCCTTTATCCCCTTGGAGCTATGCCTCTGATTTTCAGGATATAAGCTTTCAAGAGTCAAAGCTCTCTTCATCAGAGTTTTGACTCTTGAAAGCTTATTCTGCCCAAATCTTATTAGTCTCGAAGGTGCTACTGAATCCAGCTGTTCTATAACAGACCGACCTGGCTGCCCTCTGAAAGCAGAAAGTTATACACTTGACTATCTGATCGTAAAGGATGCTGCCTCGCACAGTTATGCGGCAGCTACACCTCCGCAATCCCCCACTGTTTGAGGTGACTGTGTGGGCCTTTCCCCCATGATTGGTCTCACCAGTTTGGTTTCAACATTTGCACACAGCCCACAGTACAAGAAATCCCAGTACAAGAAACCCCACATATTTTATTTATTTATGTATGGATGAAAAGTCACTAAGCACACAAGCATGGGAGATGGACAGAGTTGACGCATGAGGTCCAATTACTCAGGAAGTTCTCCTGAGCCCCAATTCAATCAACAGGAGATGCACAGGTAGCATTTGTTTTAGTGAGGCTGTGTTCAAGAAGATCCTTGTGGCTTAAGCCCTGCATTGATTGGTTGTGGTGAGTTTTCCAGGCTGTGCGGCCGTGGTCTAGCAGATCTTGTTTATAACGTTTCGCCTGCATCAGTGGCTGGCATCTTCAGAGAACAGAAAACAGACTTTTCTCTGTGATACACCTCCGAAGATGCCAGCCACTGATGCAGGCAAAATGTTAGGAACAAGATCTACCAGATCATGGCCACATAGCCCAGAAAACCCACCACAACCAATTGAATCCGGCTGTGAAAGCCTTCGACAATACTTGCATTGATTAGTTGAAAGTCTGTGGACAATGGATTTTCTACTTTAGGAATCAAAAAATGTATGTTGCTGACTTTAGGTTCAAAAGAAGAAAATAAGTGACAGGTCATATGGGCCAAAAGAAGATTCCAAGATAATGTTAGATGGAAAGGGGATCAAAGTAGGCATCAGTATCTGTCTTCAGCCCTCTCATCGAGGCAGAGGCACATGACCTGAACTCTGGGATAAAGCACAAAAGGAGTGGGAAGAAAGCAAAAGGTGAGCTGTGCTTTTTAGGGAGTATTCTTAAGGTCAAATTTTTAACTGTGTGCATTTTTGGAGGGCTTGCGTGTTTGCTTTTTGAGGGCTTGGGAAGACTTTTGTGTGCATGTGAGGGTTTTTCTTTGTCCCGGCTGTGTGCTTGTCTCAGGCTTCTCAGAGGTGGGGCTTCTGGTGAGTTACCAGCCTATAAATCAAATCAATCAATCAATAATAAAAAGAAAAAGAGCTACATTACCTGCAGACTCTAAAGCCATCCGCATTTCATAGGCACTCATGCTTCCTGACTTATCAAGGTCAAACTTTCTGAAGACAGCCTTCAAATAAAAGGAGAAAGTTACCAAAACAAAAGGTTTACAAGAACAATGACTCTGATCTCCCAGAACTGAAGGCATCCCTAAGCATGATCCCCAAGGCATCAAGAGTTTTGCAACTCTTGTCAGGAATATCTGGCTACCTTAAATGAATTCAAATCTCCAGGCCCTGATGAGCTACATCTCAGGATATTAAAAGAACTGGCAGAAGTAATCTCAGAACCACTTGCTATAATCTTTGAGAACTCCTGGAGGACAGGAAACGTCCCAGTGGACTGGAGGAGGGCAGGAGGGGGAAAGCTGTGCTTACCAAATAGTTCTTAATTTTGGTCCACAGGATGTTGAACTCCACAAGTCCAAGTTTCCCATTTCCATCCCTCTGTTCAAGAAGGGTGCTGTTAAGGAAACACTCCTATGGAGATTTCATGGTGTACAAGAGTAAAAAAACACACCCTTTTCCATCATAATGTATTCTCCTCCCCCTGAGCTCTAGAGGTTCCATATCCATATTCTATCAGCTAACTATCTACAAAAAGCTGTAGAAGCCATTATTGTAAAGAAGATACATGGGCACATAGGTGGCTATGTAGACTCAGTTTTTTCAGATGGTTTGGAATCCAAACCTCATGTCCAACAGATATTAAAATCCTCTTTCTTGAGGGTATAATGCAAACAGTCTAACTGCCAAAAAAGGTAACGTGAAATCATCAAGGAATTTTGAGGTGGATTTCTGAGGGTAGCCAGCTTCCACCTCAACACAACACATGCATATGATGGCTCTGATAAATACATCACATGACGACAGAAATTTCAAAGCAATTATTGTATTGTCTAGACTAGACATTAGACAGTTCTGTAAAAATGAGAGTACCGTATATACTCGCGTATAAGCCGAGTTTTTCAGCCCTGTTTTAAGGCTGAAAAATGCCCCCTTGGCTTATACACGAGTCACTGCTTACCAGTCGGCTCTTCAGGCCTCTGCCGAGGCTGGGAGTGTGGCCGGGACAACCTCCCTGCGGCTGCAAAAGCCGCTTGTTGCTGCCCTCCTCCTAGGGTGAAGGGGAACCCTGGCTGGCTGGGCTTCCTCAAACCCGGGAGGCAGAGGGAGCTCCTTATTTGGGCAGTGACTCCCCCTGATGTCATTGCCCAAATAAGGAGCTCCCTTCACCTCCTGGCTTCCCACCTTCCGCTTATAGGCAAGTCAGTACATTTCCCCAGGTTTTGGTAGTAAAATTAGGTGCCTCGGCTTATACACAAGTCGGCTTATACACGAGTTTATACGGTACTATGATTATCATTAACAATAGTTATTGCTATTATTACTATTAACCAAAACCACAGAAGGAGGATACATCCATGAGATTCACCATGCTTCGGCAGGACTCTATGCTGAAACCTTTTGACCGAAGGTCTTTATCTGAAATTTAAACCAAATGAGTATGTTTAGAGCCTGCCTTTTCTTACTGTTTTGGAAAGAATTGTCAGGGGGATTGTATCTAGGTGACTGAGATGCATTCCGAACCCAATGCAATTGCTACAAGATATATGTAACCAGTCTGCTATATGTTACCACCACCATTCTGGGGCGTTCTTTCCTTGATCTTTACTTTATGGCTTCACACACTGAGCAGATAACTAGGCTTTCCCCTGACACTTTGGTCTCCTGGGAACCAGGATTGTTTCCGTTATCTTGTGGGGGCAGGATGCGGGGGGGCTCTCTATCTGTTGCTGACCTTGGGGCACCTCAGATCCAAGCTAACTCTTTCTCACATTTCTTGGGAAAATGGGAGGGGGGGGGAACTAACATCAGAATAAAGGGGATAGCAAAAGCCAGGTTTGTCAGAACTGGCTTTGTCAAGCTGGGTGCTTTGATACCTATCAATAAACACTACTGACCTACAATACAGAGTCCGTTTATTGCTTCAAGGTTTGAGAACTTACAAGAATGTGTTGGAAACTACTATGATATAATGAGAAAGCACGATTGTGGGAAAACAGAGCTGCCTGTGTGGAAAGCCAACAGAAATCTTGCCCTCCAGCCCTGACACTGGACCTTTCTCATGCCAGGGATCCTGCATAGCGCTGATGCCTCAGAAATCCTTGCAGTATACAAGCAATTCTTCTGCACAAACCTCAATGACGATGGACATTTATTCATGTATCATAAAAGGAAGGGAAGGAGAAGAAGTGAAGTCTTACGTTTGCCCATGATCCTGTTGAGGATGGTCTGTAGTTCACGAACGCTTATTTCCATATCCTAGAGAGAAGAGTGGGTATAAAGAAAAAACCCAACATTTTATACAGAGAGATTTTAAACCCAATTGATTAGTATACACTATCATTCCAGTAGATGCACAAACTCCTTTCCCTTCCCACAACAGACACTTTGTGAGATAGGTTGGGCTGAGAGATATCTGAGAGAACTGTAAATAGCCTAAGGTCACCCAGCAGGAATGTAGGAGTGGGGAAACAAATGTGGTTCACCAGATAAGAGTCCGCTGTTCATGTGGAGGAGTGAGGGATCAAACCAGGTTTCTCTAGATTATAGTCCATTTGCTCTTATACCACACTGATTAATTGATCAATAAGTCAAAATGATTTACTGTGGAAAAAGTCACTGGACTGTCAGATAGCGTTTTTCCTTGGTTTCTCCCTTTAAGTATTTTCTTCTTTGTTAACAACAGCCTATCTTTAATTGAGAACTGGTGCAGGGGCTAAGAAGGAACTCCAAATCTAGAAATCTCTTGTTTAGAATCTCACTCATCACTAGGAAGACTTAGGTAAACCTCACAACCTCTGTACCTCCACCTGTAAAATGGCGAAGATGCTAGTGGCCTACCTTACAGGGTTGCTCGTGAGCGCTTTGAGTACATTAGACTTCTATATTAGATTAATGCTAAATATTATCAGTATTATTATTACCCTCCCACAAAAAGCTCCATGTTCAGCAGGCCCGGTTTCCCCCTTCCTAACCTTCCTGTGAAGGTTCCTTCCATTCTGCTCTCTGTCCCCAAAGAGGCCCCTGTTCCATTTCTTTTTAGCACAGTTAAATCTCTTGTATATACTTGTATGGGTATATATGAAGAACCAGTTTAGTACAGAAGCTCATGGAGTGACCCTGGGTCAGTAACACTCTCCCCTTAACCTACTTCACATGGCTGTTGTCAGGATTAAAATGAAGGAGAGAAAAATGACGCCTGCCACTTTGGGTCCCCATTGGGAAAAAAGTAACACCTCAGTTTTATTGAGTCAGAAACAGCACAAATTGGGGCCTGCTCAAAATATATTTATATGCATAATTTTGTGGTAGGGTTTTCGAGCAGGCCTTGATTCAAGCAGGCCTTGATTCCTGGATCATTACTGCTCAAACTCGTCCTGTCCATTTTCTGTTCCTTTCTCTTCCTCATGTTAGCTGCTGTCATTTTGCTACATAAAGAAATTTACATCGGCCAAAGTTCCTCCTACTTCTACACACTTACCGCTCCAGCCAGCTGCCTGAAGAGCTGCTTAAAACCGTCATCAATTTCTCCCTCCGAAAGCACTTTCTGGAGAGCAAGAAGAGGTAAAAATCAACATGTAGAGAGATCAGAGTTGCATTCGGCAGAAGCATTAAATTGTCGTTCTCACAGCCCATAATGCCTCAGGCAGAAAGAAATCTCTTTGTCCACTGTTACAGGTGTACAACTTTCCCCTGTCAGCCACAGCAAGCTGAAGCATATAGAACAAACAGCAAGCAGGAAAGGAAAGTACCTGACTGAGATCCTATTTGTACAAACAGAGCGGCCCCATTCCCCCCCCCCCCCCCCATCATAAAAGACAATCCACCATGTTTGGGCAAAGCATACAGATGCTGTATTCAAGATTTTTCTTTAATAGTTCACCTTTTTATGTTGATATATCAATCTATTGATTAGGTTAAGATAAAAATTAAAGATTATGTTAAAAATTAGAGAACCCACAAAACATTGCCCCTCTGGACACAAGCAATAAGCCAGCTGATGGGTAATGCCAGCCTCGCTGCAAACAGTGTGGTGTTGGCCCAATTGGCCATGCTGGCAGGGGCTGATGGGATTTGTAGTCCACGAACATCTGGAGAGCCACAGGTTGCAGACCCCTGGCTTAGAATGCCTAAGCTAGATTTTTCATTTACCCTAGAATACAAATGTAAGTCTCCTGCTTGTAACACGGGGTTTCCTAGAACAGAATTCTTACCTCGTCTGGCAACGTAGCCTGAATCTGATCATCCATTTCCCTGCAGGAGAACAATGAATGGATTTAAAAGATCTTAGCATAGAATTACAAAGCTGTGCACAATAATACACAAATGTGAGTAAATACTGCAGGATGTGCAACTTAAAGAAGGGAACTCCAACACTTAAGCTGAAAAAGAGAAGGGGAAAAAGTGAGCCAGGCTTTCAACAGGGTTTCCCCCTGCAAATTCATGAGCTGAGTGCCCCTGAGCATGAGCGGAATGTGCCACTCCTACCACGAAGTAATGTTAAGCCCCAATTCACTTAACAGGAGCTGCACAGGTAGTGTTAATTTTAGTGAGGCTTGTGCATAAGGAGATGCCAGTGGTTTGAACCTGGCACTGATTAGATACTGAATTTTCTACCTGCGCCACCAAAATTAAGATAAAAATTAAAGATTATGTTAAAAATTAGAGAACCCATAAAACATTGCCCCTCTGGACACAAGCAAAAAGCCAGCTGATGGGTAATGCCAGCCTCGCTGCAAACAGTGTGGTGGGTAATAATTTATTTATTTATTAGATTTTATAGACCGCCTAATCCACAAAGGGCTCTAGGCGGTTCACAATGCAATAAAACCCAATACATTAATTAAAACATCTAAAAACATTTGAAATTCAGTATGCAGCAATGCCAACTATGCCCCCAAAACAAAGACTTTCTACTCTTTGAACTCACGGAAATCTCACCATGCGTAATTAGCCACTATCCACTTTTCCATTATTTATTTTGTACTTGTTAGGATCCATTCCCTTCTTGGCAGTTGCCAGATTACATGACTTTCCCCTTCCAGTTTCTTAACCCTGCTAGATTTCAGCTGGGCCAATTGGATTTCTCAGTTCTGAAAATGCTTTTAATTATGTTATCGGTTATATGCTTTTAACTCTGTTAATGGGGGTATTTTTGGGCAAATTGGCAGTCCTGGGAACTGCTGACTTACACTGTCCCAGCTTTCTTCTCAGAAAAGACCCGGAGTGCAAAGTCCCCTTCCTTGTTAGGCTCAAAGGTGGAAGGCACCACAATGTACTCGCCCGGCGGCAGCTTGAAACGCGTGCTGACTTCACGCAAGTTGATGAACTGCTCTGAGCGGGCCCTTGAGGAGTTTGACAGGAAGAAGTCTCTCTTCAGGTGGACTGAGGTCTGACCCACAAACTGACAGGGAGAAAGAAGTGACAAGTTAAACCGCTTTCCCTGTTCACCCTCTCCACGTGAACTTTACACAACATGGGAATCTCCTCAGAACGCTGTAACTGCTCTGTCATATTTCCAGCATGATGCAGTGTATGGTGGGTTAGACTGATATCTAGGAAAATAAAATCATGAGATATACTGTCAGCCATAAGAGCTGAGTGGGCTATCTTGGACTAATGACTCAAAAGTTGTTCTGAGGAAAAAACTAGGGGACTATACAGTTATGTGTATCATTGTCATAGTGATTTAGGGGGAAAGATAGGGAAGACCAGAGGAGGACAGCCCAGTTTTCTCAGATGTCCTAAAGCCATCCAGCTATTGCTTGTGTAACCCCCATGCTCAGAATGGGTTGACCCAGAAAGGGGTAGAGACTCAAAGCAGCAGAAGGCTGCAGAGCTCATGTAGTTTGGAGGAGAAGGCTACCAGACTCAGACCTTGGTTTGTATAAGCCCTTAACACCTTGTTAAGGTAACTGCAATGTTGTTGGGAACTAGTGGGAAGGTAGTTGTTTATTTTTGCTATGTTGTAAATGTTGATGTTTATTGTTTCAGGGTTTTTTATGTCTGTAATGGGTGAGAGTTCTCCTGGAAACCTTCAGCATGTTGAATCCTGTTCATCAAGCCCTTGGAATCTTCAGGAGCCAACCCACTTGCAAAGAAGAATTGGACTTGGCAGTATCAGTAGACTGTAAATATAAGGACTTGAAAATGCAACCTGAACAGGACCTTGAAATGTGATGTTAAATGTTGATGTTATATGTTAAGAAAGTAAACCATTTTGTTTTTTAAAAAATTGTTGTTGCAAACTCATTCCAAGTTCTGCCCCACAGAACCCACAGATAGAGGTTACACTTGCCCTGACACTGAGGTCCCACACTCTAGATGGGAGCTTCCGCCATGCCTGTCACTGGAAGATCTTAAGCAGAATCTGATAGGCCCACTTTGCCTCTCTGTCATACATACAACTTGCTCATTCAGCTAACCATGCAACCTGGCTCAACTAAGAACTAGTGTATGCTTAAAACAAAGTTCTTTGAAACTCAAGGGACCTGGCAACAAAGCAGGTTTCTTTATTTACCTACATTTATGAGACACCCTTTCCCATAGGGACTCATGTTCTCTCATATAAAATAACTATTAACTTTATTTGTGTAATAGATAAGTGCTCTTTTTCTGCCCTAGATGCTGCGAAGCCAATTGGGTGAGTCCTTTTGGAAGAGAAAACCGACCCTTCTCTCTGGGGCTTTATGATTCATTGTCCTGCTCCTGCTTTGACTAGAGATGGTGTCTGCAGACCTGGTCTGGTCTTGGAATTTAATTAAAGGCAGAGGCAGTCCCCTGTGCAAGCACCAGTGATGCACATAGGGGCAAAAAATCCAAACTTCACATACACGCTACAGGGGTCAGTGCTATCAGTCACAGACCAGGAAAGGGATTTGGGCGTCTTAGTTGATAGTTCCATGGGAATGTCAACTCAATGCATGGCAGCTGTAAAAAAGGCAAACTCTATGCTGGGGATCATTAGGAAAGGAATTGAGAATAAAACTGCAAAGATTGTCATGCCGTTATATAAAAGCTTTTGCATGTTGGTAAGCGACCGCTATCCTTGGAGTAACTGTGTCCAGGCTTCTGGTCTCCTCGTGATCTCAAAAAAAGGATATTGAGGGAGATAGGAAAAAAGTGCAGAGAAGGGCAACAAGGATGATTGAGGGACTGGAGCACCCTTCCCCTTATGAGGGAGAGGGGCTGCAGCGCTTTGGGACTCCCTTTTTTTTTAGCTTTGGATGAGGAGGCGGCTGAGGGGGGATATGATTGAAGTCTACAAAATTATGCATGGGGTAGAAAATGTTGACAGAGAGTTGTTTTTCTCTCTTTCTCACAATACTAGAACCAGGGGGCATTCATTGAAAATGCTGGGGGGAAGAATTAGGACTAATAAAAGGAAACACTTCTTCACGCAACGTGTGATTGGTGTTTGGAATATGCTGCCACAGGAGGTGGTGATGGCCACTAACCTGGATAGCTTTAAAAGGGGCTTGGACAGATTTATGGAGGAGAAGTCGATTTATGGCTACCAATCTTGATCCTCCTTGATCTGAGATTGCAAATGCCTTAACAGACCAGGTGATCGGGAGCAACAGCCGCAGAAGGCCATTGCGTTCACATCCTACATGTGAGCTCCCAAAGGCACCTGGTGGGCCACTGCGAGTAGCAGAGAGCTGGACTAGATCCAGCTGGCTTGTTTTTATGTTCTTATGTTCTTATGTCATTGCTGACCTGTGGGGCAACATCACATTGTTTACTATACAGACTTTGTTTATGGTGTGATTTGCCATTGCCTTCCCCAGTCATTTACATGTTGCCTCCAGCAAGCTGGGGACTCATTTTACTGACCTTGGAAGGATGGAAGGCAGAGTCAACCTTGAGCCTGAAAGTGTTGGGATCAAGCTCAAGTCATGAGCAGAGCTTTGAGTGCAGTTATGCAGCTCAGCACTCTGCATCCCAGGGCTTCTTGGAGTTTATTTAGGAACAGGAAAAAGAAAGGGGCTGCAATTAGACTCATGTGGTTAAGAGCAGGTGCAATCTAATGTGGCGGAACCGGATTTGATTCCCCGTTCTGCTGCTTGAGCTGTGGAGGCTTTCAGGGAATTCAGATTAGCCTGTGCACTCCCACACACACCACTTGGGTGACCTTGGGCTAGTCGCAGCTTTTTGGAGCTCTCTCAGCCCCACCCACCTCACAGGGTGTTTGTTGTGAGAAGGGAAGGGAAAGGAGTTTGTTAGCCCCTTTGAGTCTCCTACAGGAGAGAAAGGGGGGATACAAATCCAAACTCTTCTTCTTTGAGGAAGAGTGGGATTTTTTTAAACAAATGGAATGTATGAAAAATAACTGGTAGTGGTACAGTCACTTACAAGGTAGGAGGATATGGGATGGGATTAGTAGCTCATGGGGCTGGGGCTGCCAGACCCACGTGGTGGCAGAGCAAATTCACAGGCTACTTGTAACCAGTGGACCTAGCCTGGCATCTTCACTTGAACATAAATGAAAAGCAGACAGAAGACAGGACCACTAACAGTACCACTAAGACCACTAAGCACCAATAACATTCCTGGATGTTCCTTGCCATCTCTCGGCTTCCCATTAAACTCAACGTGGAACTGAAAATGTTACACTATTTTATATCCGCACATATCTGCACATGCAGGTCCATTTGTTATTTTTGCATCAAACTTTTCATACTTATAAGACTAACCACCATGGACATGCGTGGACATTTGCAGTCTTTCTTACGGAACCTGTCCAGGTTCACTTCCAGAAACTTTTGACCCTTGGATTGCTACACAGCACCACTACATTTGGACTGGGTTTTAGCTCTCAACGTGATTTTGCTTAGTGTTCTTTCTGCATGCAGAGAGCCAAGCAGAAAGTCAATAATTTCACATTTGTTTCTAAGCAACGCAGTGCAGAAGTCATGTGGTAACATGAAAAGAGATTTCAGATCAGGCTCCTAAGCTGCTTAAAGGCTCTTGTGCTTTCACACAATGCTGAATAATCCACTTGCAATGCAATTTAGTAATCATTTGCAAGCGGATTTTGTCATTTTGAACAATATAGTCCAGTTGGGAAGTACACTGAAAGTGGATTGAAAGTTAGTTTATTCAGTGTCTGAATATGGTGAGTGGTATAAAGTGACAGGTTTTAATGGTTAAAACGAGCGATCCATTGGCATGCTCGTTCAGGAAACGCATAAAGAAACTGACTACATTAGTGATTTAAATTAGTAATTTTCTTCTTGGTTATTTGAACCTTTTGTATCATGCAGAGTTGTGTAATAATTAATAAAGTGTGAAGCTAGGTAATTCCTTACTAAAATTTCATAAATTCCTTAGGCAAGCCTCTATCCCTCTTAAGCCAGTGCGGTGTAGTGGTTAGCGGTGGTGGACTCCAACCTGGAAAACCGGGTTGGATTCTCCATTCCTCCACATGAGCAGTGGACTGTAATCTGGTGACCCAGGTTTGTTTCCTCACTCCTACACATGAAACCTGATGGGTGATTTTGGACTATTCATAGTCTCTCAGAATTCTCTCAGCCTATTCAGAACTCAGAACTCTCTCTCTCTCCCCTTCACAAGGTTCATGCTGTGGGGAGGAGAAGGGAAGTAGTTCGTAAGCTGCTTTGAGACTCCTTGTGATTAAGAAAAGTGGGGTATAAATCCAAACTTCTTCTTAATCTCAGCCCCCAGCCTCACAATATAGTGATAAAAATGCCGAGGTGCTTTGGAGTTTAATAGCCAACACTAAACTGGTCTTCCCAGACCTTGGAAGTTAAGCAGGTCAGTATTTGGATGGGAGATCACCAAGAAAGATTGAAAAACTGCTTTGCAGAGGAAGGCCATTTCTGCTCATCACTTGTCTTGAAAAACTCAAGGCCAGACATGCAGCTCCGGGGGAAGGGGGGGCAACACACCGGGCATGCACCCCTGTGGGGGCGTGGCGAGGGCATTCGGGGGAGCGTTCGGGGGGTGTTCTGGGGCAGGGGCAGAGGACGCACTAGTGCTCCAGGTGTTTCCCCCCCTTGCTACGCCTCTGCCTGAGGCAGAACTTCATGCCATGATTCAGTCGCAACCTGACAGCACGCTTTACCTTGTATGCAATTTGAATTATTGTAATAGACTAAAGCGCTATACAAATTATATTATTAAATGTTCAGTCCTACCCAATCTCCTTTTTAAAAACTGTAGACATTCAATATTCAACCTACTGAACCTTCTGCATGCAAAGCAGGTTCTCTACCTCCAATCTATGAGTTCCCCTCCACCTATTCTGCAGGAGCTTCTCTTAACTGGAGGCACCTGGAGTTGTTTTCTGTATACATACCTCAGGGGGTACCTGCAGAGGAGAAGAAAAGGAAAAAAGACAGTAAGGTACACCGGCAAGAAAATCAGCACTAGCCGAAATCATCATACCTACATAAGACAGGGTTTTATATTAATTTTTGCTCCAAAAGATGAGTATGGGCTAATTTTCAGGGGATGTCTTATTTTTTTCCCCATGATTTTGCACCCCCCACATGACCAGATCAGCTGTGCCAGGGAATCTGTAACTAGGGCTTATTTTTGGAATAGGGCTTATATTTCAAGCATCCTCCAAAAATCTCAAAAAATCATGCTAGGGCTTATTTTGGGGGTAGGTCTTATTTTCGGGGAAACAGGAAGAAGGAGGCCCCTGCTGGATCAAGCCAATGGTCCAATCTAGCCCAGTATCCGATTTCCCACAGTGGTACTTGGATGGGAGATCACCAAGAAAGACTGCAACTGCTATGCAGAGGAAGGCCACTGCCACAGATGAGCCACAGGAGAAGAACAGATGGCAAAACCTCCATCTGCTTCTGTTCCTGGATATGGGTCTCCAGAGATATATTGCCTCTGAACATTCAGCCATCTCGATTAATAGGCATTGGTGCACTTGTCTTCCAGGTCTAGTCTGTTTTTCAATCGGTGGCCATTACCACATCCCTTGGCAGTGAATTCCACAAGTTAATTAAACATTCTTTTTCGTTGCCAAGGTTGCCAAGATAGCTCTAGGTGTTACCTCATAGACGGCGAAACCAATGGTCTCCATGTCTTTC
The DNA here is from genome assembly GCF_021028975.2 of Sphaerodactylus townsendi. NCBI lineage: Eukaryota > Metazoa > Chordata > Lepidosauria > Squamata > Sphaerodactylidae > Sphaerodactylus > Sphaerodactylus townsendi. The sequence continues at coordinate 27,019,509 of NC_059425.1, read as the reverse complement.
CCAAGTCGCCTCTCCCGGCGCCGGTGCTTCTGCATCAGTGCCAAAAGGAAACTGCACCCTGATTCTCTTCTCCCATCATCGTCATCATCGTCAACCTCTTCGAGACGGATTTTAAACTGGGGGTTAATCCAGAATGTAGCTGAAGGGGAGAAAGAGAGATGGGATGAAGGCTCATCTGAGCACCAGAAAGAGGAACAAGGTTAACTGAGTCCAATACCTTGCCCTTGTGAGAGCTTTCAATTCAAGTGATTTAGTCACGGAGCAAAGTTTTTTATGTCCAATCTTCCTACCATGGGAAGGCCTTGGCTAAGTAGTAGAGCATCTCTTTGTTCTTCGTTGTCAAAAGCAAGTCACGCAACATACACTACCTGGATAATTCCTGCAGCCCCCCGCTGTGCTCCCCCGCCGCCAAGTCCCATCATACAGTGTGGTATTCCACTTTCGGACTTTGCGTGACTTCAGTGCATCTGGAGTAAGGTTGCAGATCTCAAGGCGGGTGAATTCCCGGAGGAAGTCCTGGAAAGACATCCTTTGAGGAGAAAAAGTTTAAGGAGCTCAGAATTCACTCCTGTTCCTACATGTTTCAAAAGAAAAAAGGCAATCGTTACAGGTAATAGATTTTACACTTACCAGAATTCCCCGTCTTCCATTTTAATTCTCAGCTGCTGCCCCAAAGAGGGTTCTATCGCATTCCACTCCCCAGAACTGTTTAAAAACAGTAAACAACTGTCACAAAGAGGCTGGAAATAAGATGTTCTTCCAGGTTTGTCTCCAGGGTTCCTCTTTAGTATGCAGCTTGACTCACTTTCAAAAGTCACCTCCCACTATTTGTCCTGCAAGCACCTTCTTAAAAGCATCCTCAGTCTAGATTGCACTGCTGGACCACTGGTGGGCTACCCAAACTGAACTCCTCATGTTGATATGTGGACCAAGAACCAATGCATTTATCTTATGCTTTTGGCTCAATTTGTGCCATTTTTGACACTTTTTCTTGGCAAACATACACACCCTCTTCCCACAGACATTAAGTGAATCTCTAATTTCTACCTGTGCTTTTCCATAAGGAACACACAACTAAAAAAAACAGAAACAGCCTTTCTATCTTCATCTCTATGGTGTAGATCGAGAATCAAAAGGGAAGGAGAACAATCCTATGACGTAGGGAAGGTCATAACAAAGGGTTTACAGATGTGTGCTTCCATAATGCTGTGTCCTCTCACCAAAATTGAGGCTGTGGCTTGGTTTAGATGCAACAATAAATCAGGTGGGGGGGGAGCCTGGGGGTCTTCAGGTTTATGTGTTCCATCTTTCTCTCCTACTTTTGTATGTTGCTTAAAAGATAAAAAAAATTCATAGTTTGTCATTTTGTCAGAACTACAGACAAACTAGAATTAAGCAGGTACGGAGATGTATCTCCTCACATCTCCAAAGCAAAGCAGGATTGGGCCTGATCGGCACTTAGATGGGAGACGACCAAGGAAGTCCAAGGTTGCTTCGCAGAGGCAGACAATGGCTAGTCTCCTTTGTTCAGCTCTTACCTTGAAAACCCTACAGGGTCACTATAACTGAGCTGCAACTTGACAGCACTTTCTACCACTTCCATGGAAGTTAGAAAAACTACAGTTTGCTATTTGGATTATATTATTTTATTATTTTCATTTATTTGTTTAATAAATTGTATTAGTGTCAACAACATACTAATAACCAGAGGCGTAGCAAGGGGAAAAAGCGCCCAGTACACCGATGCGTCCTCTGCCCACACTCCGGCCCGAACGCATACCACACCTTCCAGAAATAGCCCTGCACCACTATTAACACCCCACAGGCAGAGTGCCCAGTACATAATGCCCCCCGCCCCCTTGGAGCTACGCCTCTGCAAATAACAGTTAATGAATTTGACATATATTATGGATCTTATTGCTTACATTTCTGGTGATTCACTTCTATGCTAAGATACATTACATTAGCTTTAAAGTATACCTTAATTTTATTTTTCTCTACATTTGCTTAACAAGATTTTCTTATAAAATATTCCTCTCTTAAATCTTTTCCCTTTTCCTTTTGCTTTAATTTTCTCTTAAGCTTCTAGCCACCATATATGTATAAAAACCATTACATTTCCCCCTAAAACTCTTATTTTGACCTGTTGCGTATATTAGTTTTTCCATGACAGCATACTCACCTAATTATTGTTCCATTCAATTAGACTTGGGCATTTATCTGCTTTCCATTTTACTGCATGTTTTATTCTTGCCACTGTCACCATATATTTGAATAATTCATTATATATTTTTGGCATATTGCTTGGTAATATATTTAATAACATATTTCTTGGGTCCATCATAAATTTAATTTTTAGAACCTTTTGCATTTTATCACAAATCTCTACTCAACATCGTCTTACTTTCTTATTTTTTAAAACATCTGGTCTTTATTTTATTTATGTCTGGTCTTTCTTGCCGAGGCTTTAGTGGTGGTGACTGAAAACCCCACTCAGATGAGAAGTTGATGGGGGAGATTAGCCCATTATTCCCCCTCAGCCTAACCTACTTCGCAATGAGAGAGGAGAAGTGCCCTGAGTTCTTTGGAAGAAAGATGGGATAAAACGTGATAGGTAAACTTCTAATCCTGGCAAACTGGTTTACTGATTTCCACAAAGTTCAGACTACAACGCTCCATTGCTACTCTTTCTTCAATCACCCCCTTCCGCACATGCAGAATAATTCACTTTCAATCCACTTTCAATTCAATTTGCAGCTGGATTTTACTGTGCGGAATAGCAAAATCCACTTGCAAACAATGGTGAAAGTGGGTTGAAAGTGCATTATTCTGCATGTGCAGAAGGCGTCACACCACAGACACAGAGATAGAAGGGCAATTTTTGAATGTAACCCCCCTTCCCAATTGTTTCTTACTTGTCACTCCAAGCGCCAGTCCATTCCACCTCTCCCCAAGGGTTTCGTATCCTTATCAAATTAGCCCTCTGTCCTCGGTAGTTGATCTGTGAGAACACAGAAGAAAAGATGTCCGTTAGAGATAAGCCACTGCCCAGGATGCCTGGAGGAAGGAGATGATAAGGGCTGCATTTGAACTGTACATTCATCCAATCTTTCTTTAACCTTTCTTTGAAGCTTCTTTTCTGAATTACATTTCTGGGGTCTAGCAACACCTCCAGAAATGAACTGGACATAGAGAGGGCAGTTTGGAGATGACATTTGCCTTGCTGCAGGGGTATGGAAACGAGACAAGAAGCAGATAATCACAACATACACATACTGGGAATTTTTAAGCTTATATTTGGCAGATATAGATTTTATTGCCTGAACCTGAATGCAGTTCCTGTGTAATGCTATGAGTTTTGACAAGCACCTGGACTGAAAAACCCCACCTGCAATACTATACTATCAACCACACCTTTGCATAGCAAGTTCCACCCAAACACTTACTGATTAGTTCCCCACCCGGGGACATGACAACTTTATACACCACTAAAACATTCCCTTCTCACTGGACATAGTGTGTAACAGACTTCCAGCTGTGATACACCTCTGAAGAAGCCAGCCACAGATAAAGGCGAAACGTTAGGATCAAGATCCACCAGACCACGGCCACACAGCCCAGAAAGCCCACCACAACCACCTGGCACATCGTTATCACTAAATGAGCCTCACATAAAAGCAACCTGAAAGCTCACCTCCTCAGCTCCAGTAACAGAATAGGCATGGCCTTTCACCAGCTTCTTAAATGTGACGGCTTCCATGTCAAAAGCACTTGTGATCTAGGATTAGAAATGGGTGAAGGGGAGAGAAGTAAGTGACAACTTCAACAAGCAACTCAAGAACATAAAACCTTGCCAAAGGCCTATCTATACATTACACAGTCCTCAAGTTGTATCCAGATCTGCCAGAAGGACGCTCTAGCAGAAACAAGTTGTGAGTTTCCTGCTGTGAACTCAATTTCCAGGTGCGCAGGAGTCTAATTCAGATTGGGCCTGCAACAAGTGGGGAGAGGAGGCTTAAGGCTTTCCCTTGTACTCATTTTTTTGACCTTAAATGGCCCTATGGAACTGCTGTTTGCCCCACTGGGGGCTCCACGTGTAACAATGGTACATGTAGGTTTCCACATAGATTGCCTCCCCAGGCCATTTCAGATCAAGAGGAACACTGAAGAACTCTTTCTTCACATGTGATCATCCTGATCCAAATCAGGCACCCTCGTGACCGGGACCTGAGTCTGATACAAACTCTTATGGCAGACCAAGACACAACCCAAGGACTCTGTATCATGTAATTGGTGCATCATATTTCTAACTACAGATAACCATGTAGATGCCCTGAGATCCTTGGAGAAGGAGCATAAAAATGGAATAAATATTCAACTGTTACTACAACCATCAAAAATAGCTCAAGAGCTTGACTGGTGTTTTGTGCCCTCTGCTAGGCTTGAATACAATCAAAATGGCTACTGTAATATTTGGTAGAAAAGAGCACTTTACTCTTATGTTGTCTTTGTAAGCATTTATGTATTCAGAAGTTTGGAAACCATGGTGGATGGGAGAATCTGATGTAGCCAGGTAAGGGAAGGCAAGTGCAACTCAGTCCTCTCCAGCCACACTTGAAAGGATTTAGAGCAGGGGCGTCCAACTCTGGCGCTTCAGATGTTCATGGACTACAATTCCCAACAGCTCCTGCTGGCATGGTGAATTGGCCATGCCAGCAGGGGCTGATGGGAATTGTAGTCCATGATTATCTCAAGCACCAGAGTTGGACACCTCTGATTTAGAGGATGCTAAAGGCATCCATAGCAGACTTGCAAATGAGTCTATTAAAAGTTGTATTAGCCTGTTAGCCCCCACAAACCCACAGGACTTATTTGAGGCACATAAACTACAGGAAATAATGGGAAAAGAATGAGGAAATACATATATATTATTGTCTACTCAGACTGACAGCAGTTCTCTAGGGCCTCAGGTAGAGGTCTGTCCCATGGAAAACAAAGCTAGAAGAGACCTCAACAGTCATCTAGTCCAAGTCCCTGAACAATCCAGGAAATTCATGACTACCTCCCACCCCCCAGTGACTCCTGCTTCATGGTTAAAGGAAGGTTTAAAAACCCTCCATGATTCCTGCCTCTATGACTCCTGGCTGATTAGGCCTGGAGGAAAATTCCATCATGATATGCCAGAAAGGGCCACAAGAGCCAAGTGCTGACTCATCCTTTCAGCTCTCCCTCCTGATCTGTGTAAATTCACAGAATTGGCCTTGCTTTCAGATGGCCATATAACCTCTGCTTAAGAAACTCCAAATAAACAGAGCCCACCATCTCCTGAGGAACTCTAAGAAACCACTCTGTCAGGAAATTCTTCCTAATGTTTAACCCAAACCTGCTACTTGATCCCTTTAACTAGACAGGCCAGGGACTAAACCTGGGCCTTTCTGTATGAACTGCGGATGCTGAATCACTGAATCACAGGTCCCCTCCTCCACTGGTCACCTGGAGCATTAATTAACACACCCAGAGGTGATTAGCTATTTATTGACCTTATCGAAAAGGTAAACCCTATGGGGGAAAATGCTTCAGGATTGCCATATGTTTTTATTACCAAAGAATTTAAGGCAGCCCCACAAATATAAAAAGCGCTTGACGCAAATACTCACATCAATGGAGCAACCCAGGAGAGACCCCTTCTCCAGGGCCTTTTTAATGATCAGGAAGAGATCACTAGGGGCCTTTCGGAGCTCATACCACTCAGTAACACCTCCGGTGAAGTCTTCAAATCCTTCTGAAGTGCTTCCCCCAGACAGGGCTTCATAGCAGCCATTTACTCTGGAATGAAAGTGGCAGAGAGTTGGTCACGTTCCTTATAAATTATGAACCTGGCCAGATAGGCCAACTTTTTGTTGTTGTGACTCCAGAGGCGTAGCAAGGGGGGAAAGCGCCTGGTGCACCGGTGCGTCCTCTGCCCCCGTCCCACCCCAGAACACCCCACCACGCCCCAGAATGCCTCCACCACACCCCCACAGGGGCACGCACCTGGTGCATCGTGCACACACACACACACCCGCCCTCTTGGAGCTATGCCTCTGTGTGACTCTGTGGCTGTGAAGACACAGACTTGCCCAAGGCTTTACAATCAGTCCCTAGCAGAGGTGGAATAAACCCAGCTCTCCCAGTCACCCTCTAGTAGTCCCTGGATTAAAAGATTGGATGCTTACTTGGCATAAGCCTTCTCGAGCAGGGCACTCCAGAACTCATTGCCTTCTGCAGAGTGCACAAACACCAACTTGCCGTCCTTTGTTGGGAGGAGATCATCCACCACCACCTCTACCCACTCGCCAAATTGCCAGATCTATACAAAAAGGAAGGATGTGTGATAGACACACAGACAATGGTGAAATGGGTAACCTAAGTCTGATGCCAATGCAGCACTGCCGATATTCAGAAGTCTATTGCACCATTTTACACCACTCACCTTATTGTCCTGCCCTACTCTTGTTTAAGATCCCAGATCTATAATCAAACCATGATTTGGTTTGTAAAGCTAAGTCGCACCCCACCCACCCACCAGAAACTGTGTATTGAGATTTAACATTTATAGTTACCGGATTTGGAAGACTTCAATTCTGCTTAGAACTGCACTGTTAATCATGGTTGATACAAACTATAGCTAACAAACTCATACAGGTAATGGTTTCACATTCTTGCAGCCATTCTTAATCCTAGTTTAGGTAACCACATGCAACTCCATCTTGGTTAAGGAAAGCAGGTTGGGAGCTGTGTGGTTAGTCTGGTTGGGTAGTGCTTTTAGTAGTATTTTTCCTGATTCGCCTTCAGAGTTTGTGGCTGGCATCTTCAGAGGATCTGATTCAGATCTTCTGAAGATGCCAGCAACAGATGCAGGCAAAACGTCAGGAGAGAATGCTGCTAGAACAGGGCCATACAGCCCGGAAACCACACAGCACCCCAGTGATTTCGGCCGTGAAAGCCTTTGACAATACAAAGCAAGCTATGGTTACATCTGTGTCAGGATCACCCGACTTTCAGTTTCGTTTCTCCAGCAATCCTAGCTCCCGCCACACTCCAGGACTGCCCCCTCGCACACCCTACATATACAGGGACTGAGGGCAAGAACCCTCATTCCAGCACCCTATACCTAGGGCAATGTAAATCAATAAAGTTCGTTCCTATTCCATAAAGTCGACTTTGTCTGAGTGCGTCCAGCCTTACATTCTGTCTGTGGGAGTAAACTGCTGTTAAGTCACAGCCGACTTATGGCTTTCAAAACAAGTAAGAAGCAGAGGGGATTTGCCATTGCCTTCCTTGGTGGCACAGCTTTCCTTGGTGGTCTCCCTTCCGAGTATCAACCCTGCTTCACTTCCAAGATCTGCCATGACTGGGTTATACCATGATGCCTTCCCTCCGGTTACATCTGAACAGGACTCTAACTAAGGTAGTTTCTACAGTAGTGTGTATTGTATAACTGTAGAATGTGTTATCTAGGACAAAATGTAGCATTCTTGAAATAAAAGATCTGTCTTGTTGGATTCTGTTCAGGCTGTGGAATGTTGCAGTTAAATTTCATCATAGCCTTGCAGATACTGTAGATCACAGGTGTCAAACTCGCGGCCCTCCAGATGTTATGGACTACAGTTCCCATCATCCTCTGCCAGCATGATGCTGGCAGGGGTGATGGGAACTGTAGTCCATAATATCTGGAGGGCCACGAGTTTGACACCTATGCTGTAGATATATAATTATCATATTATTATATAATTTATTTAATAAAACTTATCATGACTTGATCCCCTCCAAAGAATTGAAGTTCTGTGACAGGATTAGGAAACTACAGTTTCTCAGGGTCGAATCTCTTCAAAAAGATCCACAGGTATAAAAGGGGGGAAGTTCCCCCCTGTGGGGGCAGCCTCCCAACTTCCCCTCATGTTGTTCCTTGGAGTCCCCAGTCTCCCAGGGGCATGTCAGGGGGCATTTGGGGACAATTTGGAAGGAGGGAGGTGGAAAGCTGTGATTCCCTTCAAAAATGTAGGTGGGATCCTACCAGCTGATATACTGAAAGGTTCCAGTAGTCAAAAGGACAAAACCTGATACATTTTAGAAGCTTGAAGGTAGAACTAAGCAGAATCTGGGGTTCACTGCCCTGAATAGCTCTTTGCCCTTTTCTCTATATGGCTGGCAAAGCCATAATAAATTATGCAAAACAAGCATATTTGCTGAACAGTTATCAAGGTACAGAATATAGCTTCTTTTTACATATTATTTGCAAACAGCATTTTCAGATTTAAATTAACTCTGTTGTGAGAGTGCTAAATGCAAATGGAAGCAGGTGGACAGAGTCCTTTGAAAAGACTCACTGTCCTTTCAGAACCTGCAATAAAACACTGAAGAGAGAAACTGAAAAGTCCTAAGGAATGAAGGGAGTACCCAGAGCACCCAGAACAGCCAGTCTTCACTGACTATGGCCCAGAACCTAACTGGGCAAAACACTATCCTTGTGTATTCTTAGTGGTCCTGGGGTTACCAACCACAAAGTGGGGATTAGCATTCTCAGAATTCCAACTGATCTCCAGACTGCTGATCTCCATTCTCCTGGAAGAAATGGAAGCTTCTGAGGGTAGATTCTGTGGCATCACATGGCTACTGAGCTTCTTTCCCTCCCCAAACTCTGCCTTCCCTGGGCCCTGCCCCCAAATCTCCAGGAATTTCTCAAGCTGGACTTGGCAACCCTCACAGGTATCAGTAGACATCTGTCCATGTTCTATCATCCCTCTTCTTTGCCTGTGCATCCTCGCTGTTCTCGTGTCTCTTTCAGAGGTGCAAGGGATTGTCAAGCAGTATAAAAAAAATTCCACCCTAGTTTACCCTCTTAAGAGAAGTACTGTCTGCAGAAATGTGTGGCTTAAGTATGGCATGCAGTAAAACATTACATCACCTGTTAATTGCTGCCTTTGAATTGTAGTTAAAAGGGAAGCTAACAGGAGATGGATCAGACGTTTGCTGGGATTATTTGATTTATTTGATTTTATTTATATTCAGTGAAACAGTATCCAGTACTCTTAATGTGTTTGAGCCTATAAATGCTCAAACTAACAGCATTCTGCTTGGGTTCAAATGAAGCTCTGCAACTGGTTCACCCAACACGCTTTCCTTCCCAAGCATAATCTGGCTTTGCTCATGGATGGAGACAAAACACAGGTCCGTTCTGCACATGCAGAATAATGTATTTTCAATCCACTTTCAATGCACTTTGCAGCTGGATTGTACTGTGCAGAACAGCAAAATCCACTTGCAAACAATTGTGGATTGAAAGTGCATTATTCTGCATGTGCGGAAGGGGCCACAGCCTCTTCTGCAACACAGTTCATATGGCAAGCTTAGGTTATTTAACCTTGTGGTTCTAGAATTAATAGAACCACATAGATAAAGGGGAAGAACGGTCAAAGGGTGGTTTCCTTCTAGCTAAGCACCACACCCCTGCTGCGTGACTCCCACAAACAAGTATTTGTTTGAAGGAATATCACCCGCAAAGTCAGATTCCAAGCCAGGGTGGAGTTTCAGGGAAGGCTTACAAGAATAACAGACCGGGTTGTTTCCACTGGCAACCGACCAAGCAAGGTGTTGTCTTGGGTGTGTTCATTTGCTTAAGAGGTAAATTTTGAGCCAAAGGGAAAACACCAATTTTTACAGAGATGGGAAGCTCTGATGTTTCCACGTGGATGGTTTTTGTATTTGATACTTAGAAATGAAGGTCAAGATAACAAATAATAGAGCAACTGTGGAATTTAGACCCATTATTCTGCAACAGCTGGTGTAGAAGAATAGTGATGGGAGCTAGTAAAAGATTATTGGCACAATCTGCTAGAAATAGATTCTTAAAAAGGAAATCCAACAAACGTCAAGCTTTGACAACAATATCTGTGCGATCAAATAAAATTTCTGAGCCCTATGTGGCCAGATAAACTTGTTTCTTCTTTAGAGAAAATTATTCAGGCAAGAAGAATTTATAGCAGAAATCTATACTACACTTTATATTATCTAGAATAGAAGCCCAGATGTTTAGGAATTGAACAATTCCCTATCAGTTTGGTTTCCGCTCAGCATGGCCAATTGGCCATGCTCGTAGGGGCTGATGGGAATTGTAGTTCCTGAACATCTGGAGAGCCGCAGGTTCCCTACCCCTGATCTAGACAGATTGTGTGATGAAAAAATAACATAGCAAAATAAGGATACAGATAAACACCTGACAAAGTTAAGGGGACATGGACCAGATTAGTGTAGGGTGACAGGTTTTTGGTCAGGAGACCCTAGGAAGCGCTCCCCCTCAAAAAACCCTCTTTGATAGTTCTTTAAAAGGAAGAGCAGGAGAATTTTTAAAAATCTGTGTATTTCTGTTTTGTTAATAAATGCTTTATCTTTCACATCCTTGCAATGCTGTTGTGTTATTAAATGCCTTGGTGGAGGTAGAAAATGCTGCCAAATTTCAGCCAACAGGGTTTTAAAGACAGAGAATCCCTTGTCATTGCCTGCCGCTGCATACCAACCCTGACCTTCCTTGGTGGTCTCCCATCCAAGTACTAACCAGGGCCAACTCTACTTAGCTTCCAAGATCAGACTACCATGGACTAGCCAGGTCATCCAAGGAAATGGCAGGATACAAACACTTTAAATAAACAAGCAAGTAGTAAAATATGGAAGAAAAAGAAACAGGGTGAGGATTAAAGAGGGAGGGCAACGGCCCTTTCCAGTCACTGAACCTCAGGCCCTTTCCGCACAGGGCCAAAAACAGCGGCCAAGGGACGGAAAAACACCGGTCCCTGGGCAGCCGTTCGCACAGGCAGCGCGGCACAGGCACAGGCAGCGTTGCACAGGGTCGCACAGGCAGCGTCCTGTGCGGCCCCGAGCGGCGTGAAGGCTCCACTTTCCACCTCCCTTCCCAAGGGAGGTTTTTGGAAAGTGGCGCCTTCCCATCGGCGCGGTGCAAACTGCACCGCACCGAAGGCGCCGCTTTCCCATCCCCCCCCCCCCCGCTTTCCCTTGTCCTCCAGCGTAGGTCTGGAGGGCTGCTGATACCTGCCCACGCTGCCCTCCAACCCCTGGAGGTCGAAGGGCAGCATGGGCGGGTCCCTGCAGCCCTCCAGACCGGCGCTGGAGGACGAGGTGAGTGGGGGGGGGGGACGCTCGCACGCTCGCATGCTCCCATGCGAACAGCCCCCTCCCCTCCACCGGCATATTTTCTGCCGGTGGAGCAGCGCCCTTTCCACTGTGTGGAAAGGGCCTCAGAGTCAGATGGAGCCTTACATGCTATCTAGTTCAACCTCAAGTTCAGTGCAGGAAGTTCAAAGCCAGAACATCCCCAATCAATGGCTTTTTGGCTTCTGCTTGAAGCAGATAACTGGTTCCTTTGACAAACTGCTCTTACCAGTGGGAGGTTTCCAGGACTGTTCAACTGAAATCTACCTTGCTATAACTAGTGTAAAGGGTACATTTTTGCCCTCTTCCAGGAGACAGCCCTTCCTGATCAAGGGACACACTTAGTCCTGCAATGTGTAATTGTTTCCTTCCAGGTTTCAGAGCTCATTCATTTTGAGTGTTCAAGACTCTCTACTACAGTTTCTGTCTTCTGTTTACTCATAACAAGGATTGTTGCCAGAGCATGCATATGCACGCACACACAAAATTAACAAAATGTAATAGATATTCCCATAGGTTACAGGCACCATTAATAAAATGTAATGGATATTCCTCACAGGCTGCAGGCACCATTAATAAACTGTGAAATAACATAGCCTGCAAAGACAGTTTTGATATTTCAGTTGCTGCTGTCCTAAAGGGGGGGGGGGGACAAAGACTTCCCTACAATGGGGCAGCATTTAGATGTCATCAAGCAGACCTAAGCCTCAACGTGCATGAACCTGGATGGTTATCGGGATTGTGTGAACCACTCACTTCTTCTGTTCTCCACCCACACCTTGCCACAAGGTTTCCATGCCACAAAACTCATGTTTCTAAACCACAGTGAAATCCAGGTTTAGAATCCCTTTGGGGCTGGGTTGACTCTGGTTAATCAAGGTACCTTCATGTGTTTGCTGAAGGTAATCAGAACCAGTTTGAAGCCAAGATTCCTTCATCACATTCTGCTCAAGAGGAGAGTGAGATGAATACAAACCTAGCAAGAAGCTGCATTCATTAATAATAAGGCCCAATGTTGATTTGGGGTGATGTCTGAATGCAGTCTATAAACAGGCAAAATGTGAACCTTTTCAGCTAACAGCAGGCTAAATATTTGGATTGCACCTGATGGAGTGAAACATCTGTCACAGTGCATTTACTAGTTTTTAAGGCACCACCAGACTCCTAGTTGTTTTGGCCACAACCAACTATGTCTAACTTGGCAAAGGGAGAACATTCAGCTAAAGCTTGAAAAACAACCTCTAGAAATTGATAGCTGTTTTCAAAGGCATCTTCAAAAAAATCTTCCCCAAAAACAAAAATAACAAAGATCTATCATGGGCAAACATCACAAAACAGGGATTGTTCCAGGGGACTAGGGAGTAAGAGACTCCTACAAAATGCTTAACACTCTTTTCAAGATACTGACCACCATCATTAAAACTTCTGAACACATAGAGAATTTCAGCGCTGGTTTATGCATGGCACTCCAGACTCTACTCAAGAAAACACATTTTATGAGGAAAAAACAACATACAGGCTTACCTGGAAGTGGAAAAGGCCAGCATACCCATTTTGGAAGCTCTGTCCATGGGGGACCACGCGATGGAGTAGAGAATCGTTCAGTGTGAGCGAGGCGATAGCAGCCAGGAGCCAACAGTCACCTGGTTGGAGATGCAAGAGAAAACATTTTCAAGGAAAATGAACACTATTACAGAAAGGCTGTTTTTATAAAAATAAAGTTTGCGCCCCGCATTCTATCCAATGCAATTATTTTATACTTCTCTAGCAAGAGATATATATTTCCATTTCAGACTGTTTCCACACACGGTATTTTCTGCAAGTTCAGCCCTTCATGTCATTCAGGTATCTAGACACATTCTGGCTGTTTTTGCAGCAAGTTTGGGGAAATTAGAGGAATTCCCCACTATTTCTGGATATGCTTGCTTGATTTTTAGTGCGGAGCGCCTTAATCTAAGGATACTTTGTTCTGCCCATTTCGGAGCATCACCGCAACAGTCACACTGACACTCCATCCCTCTTTCTACAAACGCTTGCCATTATTCAACAAGACCCCATCTCCACATCTCTTGTATCCACACTCAATTCTTCCCTCCCATCCTCCCAATTGCCTGTTGATGATACATTCCACATTCCTGGATTAATTAAAAAAACACACATTACAATAGTGTTATTTTGCTGATGTCTGTTCAAGAGTCTATCTTCATTTTCCAACTGGAAAAAAAAGCAGTTTTGGATGGTCCTGGGCTCTTTCAAAAAGCTGGATAAATGTTTTGAAAGAATCCCAGAATTTATGATTGAAGGGGGATGACTCTCCCCCATGTCTCTGCTGAAAGGTTACTTTCCCCCTGTCTGCATAACTGCTGTTGGTGTTAGTAAATAGTAAATACTTTTAGTAAATATTTTTGCAAGCGTCAATCCTCCCCCTGGCAGATCAGACTTCGACTGACTTTTTTTTAACCACTGTGCAAAAAAATGTTTTTAAAGGGTGGTGGTAACACTTCCCAATGGAAAAAAGCTGTCAGTTTGGAGAGGTGGTGGATGGTGGAGAAGTCGATTTATGGCTACCAATCTTGATCCTCTTTGATCTGAGACTGCAAATGCCTTAACAGACCAGGTGATCGGGAGCAACAGCCGCAGAAGGCCATTGCTTTCACATCCTGCATGTGAGCTCCCAAAGGCACCTGGTGGGCCACTGTGAGTAGCAGGGAGCTGGACTAGATGGACTCTGGTCTGATCCAGCTGGCTTGTTCTTATGTTCTTATGTACTGCAGAGACGACAATTTGGAGCCAAGGCTGTTTGTTTTGCTGCAGGTGGGAGGTGAGTGGTTTTCTGTGCTTGCCCTAGGCTCTTTTTTATATAGATACTTTTTTTGGGGGGGGGGTCCATTTGGGGCTAAGGAAATGCCTATGTAGATGTTTGGAAAACAGATCTTGTCAAATAAAACTTCATTATAACCCAAAATAGTTATGACATGGTATCTAAAAAACACCCATGTGTGCATAATCGACAGATCACAGATTGCTAGGAAAGGCTGAGAACATTTTGAAGTGCTGAGTTACACCCTTTTAAGCCCATTAACTTCAGCAGACTTTGTAAGGATGGCACTGTTTACTTCTTTATTTATGTAAATATTAGTATTTTGCATTTAGCTGCCTGAATTGCCCAGACTAGCCTGATTTTGTCAGAATACAGAACCTAAGCAGGGTTAGCCATCATTGCTACCTGGATGGAAGACCTAGTTGCGGTGCAGAGGAAAGCAACGGCACATCACCTCTGCTCTTCTGTTCATGTCCTTCTTTGAAAACCCCATGAGGAGTCACCCTGAATCAGTTGTGATTTGATGACAGTTACTTATTATTACCCTGCATTTCTGACCAAAAGGGTTCTCAGGATGAGAGGTTCATGAAGGTCTCTAATCAGAAGGGAGATGAGAGGTTCATGCAGAGTTTCATCTCATGCAGGCTTCTGGGAGTTTTCTTTAGCAAAAGGGCTGCATGATCTATGGCCACATAGACAGCAATGGCAGTATGTAAGTCCCTCCCCCAGGTACAATGGGAGCTTTGAGTCTTCACAGACACCACAGAATTGGAGCCACCAAAAGATCAAGCTTGCTTCTACAAAAAATACTTGCAGGAAAAATCAAACTTAAGGTGTTCAACCTTATTTGGACTTTGCTTCTTTCTGATGAGGTAATGGCTCATGTTTCTTAGGGTGTGTTTGGTCTCTGATTGCACGCTTCTCTCTTCCTCCCCAAATGTAAAATGCATTCTCTTCTTCTGCAGAGTACACACCACACACTTTGGGTATTGCCTGATATCTTCTTAGAGCTGGGGTATACAATACGTGATCCATGGCTGGACATTCTTCACCCTTCTCGACATACACAGCTGAAACCTCCCAAGCTCCTTGCCATGTCCTGCTGGGCCATGATAAGGAGTATGGGGCAGGATGGGAAAATCAGAACACCAGCTCACAATGGGATACTCCCTCCTCAACCCCCCCCCCTTCCCCAATATTCCTGGGACTCACTGAAGAATTCTGAGAGGAAGGATGTGTTAAGCATCAACTCCCATCAATTTCTCATTGCATTTTCCAGGGATGCTGCAAAAACTTGGGGGAGGTGGAGGGGAGAGATATAAAATACCGTCCTTCCATGCCATGTTGACTCCCAAGTGGGAAACTTCCCCTTTGCATTAAAGACACTTGAATTTTTAATGAAGAATTTCTTGATTTGCAAGCAAATGCAATACATTTTCACATTGTATCCCAAGGGCTGGCAAATGCAGGACATTTCTCTGCTGAATCACATGGGCCTGCAAATAGCAGAAGAAACTAGCAGAGAGGTAGCGACAGTTATATAAGCCTTAGCTGATCCAAGGACAGCTGTTGTGTTTAGATAGCTGTAGTTTATTTAACTACTAGAGTTCTAAATTTGTCCCATTAGAGTCTACAGCTGGGTAGACTAGGCTCCTCTATATTGAAAGATAAATGGATACAAAAGCAAGATGGAAGAGAAAAATAGATCAGGGACTGTAAGAAGTACAGAAGAATAAAACCTTGTGCAATGAAGCCTGTCTTGTTTTCTCCTTGCCTGCATCAATATACAAGCAGCCCATCACCGTCAGCCCATAACTCACCAGATAAGCCTCTACCACTCAGGTAGAAGAGTGGGGAATCAAACCCGGTTCTCCAGATTAGAATCCACCTGCTCTTAACCACTACACCATGCTGACATTCCCCTGGAAATACAGTTCATCTCCAAACTACAGAGATCAGGGTGCCTGCCTCAGCTGGTGAGCATGCATTAGAGGCAGGGTGGCTCACCAGCCCAAAATGGCACTGCGGGGAGGTGATCAGCACCGGGGTGGGGGGGAGTTGCCCCAGCTGGTGACCTCGCAGCAGGCTCACCAGTCCAAATCAGAGCGTGTGTATGTGAGGCTGCCTCAGCAGATGAGCCTGTAGCAGGCTCACCAAGCCGGATTGGGAGTGGGGTGGGACGGGTTCCTAGACTGGCTAGCCTGCAGTGGGCTCACCAGGTTAGATTGGAAGCAAGGAGGAGGTTGCGTCATCTGGTTTGCAGACCTGATAAGCCCCTGGGCCACATGTTTGACACCCCTGCTCTAGATCTCACAAAGTGCCATTGGAGTCTCACCAGGGTGAAAGGTATGGGTAGCTGAAGGGACTCTGGAGGATGTGTTTTACCCACAAATCTTCCAGAGATCTAGCTTGTGAATAATTTTTATAATAAACATTGTACACTCTGAGTACTGTACCAGGAAGACCTTCCCTTTCACCATATAGGAAGCAAGGAAAGAAGGCAGACAATGGGACCATGGAAAGAATGAGGAGGGGGGGACCAAGTCTGCAACATTTCCCACCCCTTCAAGAAGGAAACAGAATTTCCAGAGGGCCCCCCGCCTTTTTAAACATCCTTACCCAGAGCTCCCTGACAGACATCTGTACGGGTGGCGCCATCCACAATGAAGAGTGGGTTGCGGCACATTTCCTGAAATACACATCAGATGGGGATTTGTTAGTGTTGTTGGTATTAAACCCTAGCAAGTCTTCAATAGCCAGTTCATCATTCATGCTGTGTTTCAACATGCAGAGTCCTTTTACAAATCATTCCCTTCTTTGCCTGTGAGTCAGATCTCTAAGTGAACTCAATGATAAAAAGAAAATGGAAGAGTGATGATGTATAAATTAATACGTCTTTGTGTGATTTCTTGCATTCTGGTCAATTTACTCTGGTATCAAGCCACCTGATTCAGCCCCTGCAGCTGTTGCCAACATATTTTCAGGGGTCTGTAGAGTCAGAAAGGTTAGCAAAATGCAGCACTTTGTTTTAAAAGGAAAAACTTTATTTTATTTAAGAAATTTATTTAGGAAATATCCTGCCTTCTATACAGCCTCCATAGGACCCTACTGTTCCCATTTTACAGGTGGATTAAACACAGTGGTTCTCAACCTGTGGGTCGCGCCCCCTTTGGGAGTCAATGACCCTTTTACAGGGGTCGCCTAAGACTCTCTGCATCAGTGTTCTCCATCTGTAAAATGGATAAATGTTAGAGTTGGGGGTCACCACAACATGAGGAACTGTATTAAAGGGTCACGGCATTAGGAAGGTTGAGAATCACTGATTAAACAGAATCCAATGGTGAGATTTAATATGGGCAACAGTCCAGAGAAAAACCCAGGCTGAATTAGAAGATACTCTTCTCAATTTCATACTTTCTTGGTGGTGTAAGAAGAGTAGAGAAGGCACCTTGTTTGATTGATCGATTTAGATATTTGCAGCTTTACTACTCTTAGCACAGGGTTCTCAATAGCCTAGAAAAAATGTCCTGTTGCTTTAATAGAAGAAATGGATAGCTGAAGCTTTTCTTGGCACAGAGGTAAACATGAGCATATGAGGATGCCTTATACTGAATCACACCATCGGTCCATCAAGGTCAGTATTGTCTACTCAGACTGGCAGCGGTTCTCCAGGGCATCCGGCAAAGGTCTTTCACACCACCTACTACCTCATCCTTTAAACTGGAGATGCTGAGGACAGAATCTGAGAACGCCAATGCTCTGCCACTGAGCCAGGGCCCCCTCTATGACTGACATCACTTGGTAAGCAACATCCCATTAAGCCTTTATCAAAGGAACAAAAGGTTTTCCTCCATGTTGCTAGCAACCTTGTCCTAGCCTGGAAAAAGAAGTATATCTCTGCTTTGTTCTACCACTGTCTGGTTAAGAGGAAATTGTGCCTTTCTGGAACTAATAGATAAAAATGTGCAAGGTGGTGTATAAATACGACTTTTTCAAGCATAGGCTTCTAGCCAGCTAAAACTGCATCTTAGCTAATTATAATACCTGACATTTGGGATTGCTCTATTTAGACTGCCAGCAAGCCACAAAGGAACTACATGCAATACTCCATTCACTTGCAGAAATCACGCCAGTGGCTGTTGGAAGTGCACGCTGGCACAAGAGGCTTTACAACAAAATATGACAGATAGACCTGCCTTGGCCCCTAAGATATTCAGGAGAAAGATGGGTCTATAATTTTTTAAATACACTAGATCAGGGGTCTGCAACCTGTGGCTCTCCAGATGTTCATGGACTACAATTGGAAATTGATGGGAATTGTAGTTCATGAACATCTGGAGAGCCACAGGTTGCAGATCCCTGCACTAGATAAATAATTGATTGGGCTATCAATGCTTAAGCACCAGGATAGGTTAGAAATAATCTGTGTTCAGGGGTGTATACCTCTAGATATTTAATACTGGAGTCAAATCACAAGCGATGGTTATTACCATCACATGAATACACAAAACTACCTTATACAGAGGCAGGCCACGAGTCCATCTAACTTAATAAGTCTACTCTGACTGGCAATAGCCCTCCATGGTATCAAGCAGAGAAAGGTCTTTTCCCAGAACCAGCTATTTGATTCCTTGACTGGGACCTTCTGCAACCAAAGCACCCGCTCTATCATGAGGTCTTGATGCCTTCTCCCCTAACAAGGCAGCAGTAGAACAACTCTAAAGGGGCTAAATGTGTTAGTCGTAACGAAATAAAACAAAAACCCAGTGACATGAAGATGACTAACCACATTTATTTCAATATGAGCTTTTGTGAGTCCAAAGCACACTTTGTGGGATAGGGATGTAAGGAAAAATTGTACTAGAAAATCTTATGGGACAGGTCACATGGGGAGGAAGTTCCCCGTCACTGTCCAAGTTTGCAAACATGCTTTGTGCAGTTTCTAAGAATAAGTGAGCACGGGGATGAACAAAACAAAATCTCTTTGATCTCAGCCAACATCAGGGACCCAAAAGGAGCTTCCTTGGTTTACTAGGCAACCATTATTTGTGGTTGCCATCAGTCATCCCCCATTCTCCTCTAACACCACCAATCATATGCCAGAGATTTGGCATCATCTCTCATTTGCATCCAGACAAGAAAGAGCAGGAGGCTCCCCTGCTGCTCAGATTTCTTTTGTTCCTTCTCCAAACTGAACTTCAAATAAGCAATGGATATATGTTACTAGGCAAGCTGCTCTCCAGTGCACCAGCAGCATACGCCCCTGGCTAGTGGATTTGTAAAACAGTGGCCTACCATGTGTGAAAAATATAACTTCTTTACAGTTCTCTGCATTGCTGCAGCTCCTTTTGACCCCCAGAAAGATCAGTCCCAGAGTTGCAGGACCTAAGTGGGAGAACAGCTACGTGGATGCGTAAGGGGACAGACTGAAGAAAAACTAGGGATGGAAACATCTTATTCCTCTTCTATACATGCAGTTTATCCGATGGGGAGGAGGAAATTTAATTCCTTGTCCCTCTTGACTCCAGCCAAGCAACCCTCACAACTGTTCCTGTGCATGTTCCTCATCCAATTCCAAGAATTATCTTGGGGAAGGGGGTCAGAAAGAACTGCGGCAATGTAGGAGAATGGAGGGAGAAGAAACTCTGTGTGCTTCTGTGTGCACCTGGTAGGATACTGTCTAATAAGACAGACATCTGTATAGCCAATGACAGCTGAGATTTGGAGAACAACCCCCTATCGTGAGATAGGAAAGAGTGCCTTCATATTAATGCCTCACCGTAGGACGTTTCCACTTGACTCCATATGTTTTAGACGAATTTGGTCCCAATTCTTTGAAACCCAGGGAGGAAGCCGTAGGAGGGAAAGTGTCATCCCGGAAAAGAGCTCCATTCTGCAAACATTCGTTCCGAATCCTCTCAAAGTCCTGACCGAGGTACTTCACTGCATTCTCGTGTTTCCCCAACCCCAGTTCCTTTGCCCGCTGCTTCTGGACCTGTGCTGAGACTCCAGTACAGTAAACGGGCACGATGACCTCTTCTGCCATCCTCAGCAGTCACTGGACTGGACAAATCTTGCCTGAAATAGAGAAGACAATTCTGAAATTTCCTCTGTGCAGCAGGAAGGAGAACCTTGGAGGTAGTAATGGAAAGTTCAGTTAAGTCACAGCCAACTTATGGCAACCCCATAGCAGTTTTCAAGGAAAGAGACATTCAGATATGATTTGCATTGCCTGCCTCTATGTAGCAACCCTGGACTTCCTTGTCAGTCTCCCGTCCATTTACTAAACAGGGCTAACCCAACTTAGCAGACAAGATCTCATGAGATAGAGTTACTTTGGCCATCCAGCTCAGGGGAAGGAACCTTATTTAGTGAAATATGGTAGCTCACAAGGGAATTAGATCAGAGCCACAGTAGTACAGAAAGTACAGTAGCAAAACCCCTGCCCCCCATCATTTTAGGTCCTCACCATCTCATATATTTATTAAATATTAGGCCTCTAGCTCTCAGGGTTATAAGCATTAGAAGAAACTTCCTAATGGTGAGAACAGTTTGACAACAGAAGGAATTACCTAGTAAGGACTTAGTAAGGTCCCTTTCCTTTTGGAGGCCTTCAAGCAGAGGCTAGACAGCTATCGGTCGGAAATGCTGCTGCTTGGATTTCCTACACTGAGCACAAGACTGGACTAGACTGCCTATATTTATACCCCACTTTCCTTCCCAATGGGGACCAAAGTGGTTTATAACTTTGTTCTCCCGTTCTCCACTTTATCCTCACAACAATTATGTGAAGTTGATTAGGCCGAAAGAGACTGATCCAAGGTATCCAACAAACTTCCATGGCAGAGTGGGGATTGGAACCTGGTTCTTCAAGATCCTACTCCAGCACTATAAGCACTGACTTGATCTGGTTCTATTTGGCCCCTTCCAGCACAATGATTCGAAGAAAGGAGCAATGCAGCAACATTTGTCAGAACTTGGGCAATAATAGGGTAGGAGTGTTCATTATTTGGATAGGGTACAAATCTACATTGTTTGGATTTTAGTATTATCCTCTATAACTTTATTTATTTATAGTCCGCCTTTCCCACTGGAACTCAAAGCAGATTACACAGAGTATGACAATACAGTCAAATAGGATGCGCATCCAGCATGACAATGCAGTAGAATTTGGATTGTAGAAATATGGAACAAACTAGTAATATAAATCGAACAATAGCGAACAGTAAGTAGTAATAGGATGTGTTAAAAGATGCAAAATATGGGTCAGCTTTTGTATCTAAGCTCCAAGAATCAGCTTTATGAGAACTTAAGTTTCAGTTTCAAAACAAAAGATCTCAGCCCCTATGGTTGCTTAACAATGGATGGGCAAGGCCAGTGAAAAAAACAAGGGGGTGCCTGAATGACATTTCTAGTGGTTGGAGGTAGGACCTCAGTGCTAGGTTAGCTCTGTAACTTGGTTAGCAAAATCCAAAACAATGAAAACTAGCTAAAAATAAGGCAAAATAAGAACAACTTGAAAATTGTTCAATTTGCACAACTGATTAAGAACATAAGAACATAAGAACTAGCCGGCTGGATCAGACCAGGGTCCATCTAGTCCAGCACTCTGCTACTTTCAGTGGCCCACCAGGTGCCTTTGGGAGCTCACGTGCAGGATATGAAAGCAATGGCCTGCTGCTGCTGCTGCTGCTGCTCCTGAGCACCTGGTCTGCTAAGGCATTTGCAATCTGAGATCAAGGAGGATCAAGATTGGTAGCCATACAACTTCTCCTCCATAAATCTGTCCAAGCCCTTTTTAAAGCTATCCAGGTTAGTGGCCATCACCACCTCTGGTGGCAGCATATTCCAAACACCAATCACACATTGCGTGAAGAAGTGTTTCCTTTTATTAGTCCTAATTCTTCCCCCCAGCATTTTCAATGAATGCCCCCTGGTTCTAGTATTGTGAGAAAGAGAGAAAAATTTAGGTTGCAAAATCAAATTCTGGATTGCAGGAGAATGGATTTATGTTCACTTTTAAACAGGAGTGCACCCAACCCACACTACTGTCAATGCCTGCCAAACACCATCTGCTCTGCCCTTGGCATTCCAGCTCTCAGCTGTCAGTAGCCCAAAATGGCAATGCAGCCCATTTGATCCCTCTATTATATTCTTACAGGGGCCTGACTTAAAACTCTTCCAGCACTTTCCCCTGTCTCAGTCCAGTCAGCACACACCAGCTACCTGGACAGGCACCCTCACTTCTGAAAGCCCTACTTCTTGGCCTTGGTCAAGAGGGGCAAAAGTCAAGGAATATGTGTAGTATGGAATCTTTGCAGCATTATCAATACTAGGGTCCTGTGTGGTTTCTGGGCTGTATGGGCGTGTTCTAGCAGCATTGCCTCCTGACGTTTCGCCTGCATCAGTGGTTGGCATCTTCAGAGGATCTTCTGAAGATGCCAGCCACAGATGCAGGTGAAACATCAGGAGAGAATGCTGCCAGAACATGGCCATACAGCCCAGAAACCACACAGGACCCCAGTGATTCCGGCTGTGAAAACCTTCAACAATACATTATCAATACTATTTGTCACAAAAAATGTGTTTAGTGACTAGGGTTGCCAACTTCAAGGAGGTGGATGGAGATCACTTGCTTTTCCAACTGATTCTAGGTCAGTTTTCCTGGAGAAAATGGCCATGTTGATTGGTGGACTCTATGGTAATCTACCCCACTGAAGTCCCTTCCCAAGCCCCACCCTCCTCAGGCTCCACCCACAAAATCTCCAGGAATTTCCCAACCTGGAGCTGGCAACCCTATCAGCGGCTGAGTTGCAACAAATATTAATCCAATTAAAAATGCACAGCATTTAAAACCAAGGCTCAGTGCTTACTAGTTATCCTGGGGGCTTTGCCTCAGTGACCTGAGATGGAGGCAAGTTAATTTCTTATTACTCAAGAGGACAAGTTGTGGCAGGAACATTTTGCCTCCATAAGGAAGCTGCCATTTATTTTTTTCTAGTGCAAGCATTTAAATGTCTTGGGCCTCCTCTGAAAAAGAGGTCAGCTGAAATTAAACCCTGGCTCCGCTTTAACATCCATGATAACAGCTGGTATTCCCCCCACCCCCACCCCGACTCGCTTCAGTGTGCAAGCAACAAAGGGAATTTGAAAAAAATATTTTTAAAAGGATTTATGTGTGCCCGTTACAAGCTCACAAGATGTCCTTCATGGAAAAGGCTCTAACATAACTTACATAGGTTGCCATCTGGCATGTATCTGGCAAAGAGCAGGATCCACCATGGACTTACAGCAAAAGTGAGGTGGGGGAGGAGAACAGGAAAGGCCTAAGAGCAGTGGTTCTCAACCTTCCTAATGCCATAACCCTTAATACAGTTCCTCATGTTGTGGTGACCCCCAACCATAAAATTGGTATATATAAAAAACAAAAAGACCGTTTTTCGACGGTCTTAGGCAACCCCTGTGAAAGGGTCGTTCGACCCCCAAAGGGATTGCAACCCACAGGTTGAGAACCACTGCCTAAGTGGAATTGCTTGAAAGGCCTACCTGAGTCCCATCCCAGATGTTTTTCCTCCTGACTGAAAGACTTGGATGAGCTGGTGAGATTAGAAAGGACTTGGGGACTCTCCAAACTCACCCAAAGTTATTCATCCTGATTATGAGGAACGGTAATATGATTCAACAAATAAGGAAACAATTTTTTTTAAAAAACCAGTTAGTCTGCTATTTTCCTGCACTAAAAAAACCCTAACCAGAAAGGGGGGGGAGGGGAGAGGCTCGTACGCCAGTGGAAAGCCAGCCAGTTGGCAGTCCTGAATGGAACGTAAGCGCTACAGCTTTTTAATTTATTTTGTTGCCTTAGACAGTTTTTCACTTGCATTGTTTTCCAGTTCAGTAATCCTAGCTCTAACTCATTTTTTTTGTGTTTATTGGAGGTCTTTGTGGTCTAACTGAATTGCTTTTCATGTTTTGTAATTCACTCTGAGTCTGGGAGAGGCAGATTACACACGACATTAATCATAATCAAAATAACGCATGTGTTCTTAATGGATTTACTATTTTTGCTATTGTCACTGTAACATCCCCCGTATTACCTCTCAGTTTTGCCAGAAACTCTTATATTCCTTCAGAGAAGCAGGACCTGGGCTTCATTCAGACACAATGCCAGTTACACAGACAAGCTGGATAAATGCTTTCAGTGAGAAGAACATCTTCTCACACACAGAATGTTCCAACATCAGTCCCCAGCATCACAAGCGAAAAAGGACCAGGTAGAACCAGATTAGAGTAGCAGACTAATCTGGAGAACTGGGTTTGATTCCCCACTCCTCCACATGAAGCCTGCTGGATGACCTTGGGCCAGTCACAGTTCTCTCAGAACTCTCTCAGCACCACCTGCCTCACAAGGGGCCAGTTCTACTGAGTGCCAGTTATGCCAATAAAGGCTTAGGTATTTGTATGTATACAATAAAATCTTTTTTCTATATTTTGCACCTTTTGATTTTTATTCCCACCCCCCACCCCACCCCACCCCCCAAATGCACACTTTTGGTACATACTAGAAGTGGAACATTACCCAGGTAGACCCAGATCAAAAGCTTTCCCCTAAGACTGTCATCTAGCATGCAGACCCACACAGGCCAGTCCAAACAGAACCCCCCTCCTCATGTAAACTGAAATTCATTTTCAGCCAGCCTGGACAGAATATTTCAAGTTGCTCATACATAGACTAGCAGATTCACTGTAGCAAAAGTTTTCATGGTTAGAGTTCCCTTCATCAGCTGCAACTTTTGGCTCACAAAAGCTTACATTACAATCTAATAATTGTGTCTAGGAATCGCAAGACTCCCTATGTTTGGCTTGCGCTGCACCAGAGAGTTCCTCCCCTCTGGAATCTGCACATATATATGAACATAAATTCTCACATGAGTCAGCCTTGCAAGATGCCAGCATGCATTAAAAGAACACCTCTGGGGGGCAGAATCAGGGATCTTTGTATTCTTGTCAGCTGGCTCAATAAAAACGCGGTGAGAAAACAGTCTTACATGCAGACTTGGTAGGTCCCCTGAGAAACCAGCCCCCACTCCCGAAAACAGCTGCCGAGCATTAAAGGCACAAGACCAGATCAGCAAGGTCTCATTTTCTGTGCTAGGTTTTTGTTTTACGATTGTCATTCTTTAGCGAAGGATAGCAGAATTCCAGATGAGCTCTCTTGAACCTAAAAATTTGATTCCCACACACAAATATCCTGAACCAAGGAGAATTTCAGATTTTTCAGATTTCTTGTCCTGTGTGCATACATAATTTTTTAATTTAAATTCTGCAGTTGGAATTAAAACTGCTGAAATGTCAGGTACCAAAACTAGCAAATGTAAAATTCCACACATCAGAGAATCTGAAAACCTGTGCTAAAACTTTGCATTAGAAACTGAACACGGTCTGCAAAATATTTGTAATGATTGCCTGGAGATAATTTTCTATTAGTTAGACAGTTAGATTTGAGTCCAGCAGCACCTTAGAGACCAGCAAGATTTTCAGGGTATAAATCAAAGCTCCTTTTGTCAATTTCAGATTATTATGTTTTCTTGTAAATTGCTCAGATGTTTCTGTGACCAAAAACAGGCTATTGGTTCTGGTGGGTTTTCTGGGCTGTGTGGCCATGGTCTGGTGGATCTTGTTCCTAACGTTTCACCTGCATCTGTGGCTGGCATCTTCAGAGGTGTATCACAGAGGGAAGTCTAGAGCACACCTGCTCTTAACCACTATGCCAGTGCTGCTCCTGAAGGGTAGGTGATTGTAAACTGCTTTGAGACTCTTTAAGGTACAGAAAAGCAGGGTGTGAAAGGTGAATCATCCTTCTTCCTCCTCTTATTCAGTTACAGTCTACGTCTACTACCAGCTGCTAGGGTGAAGCAAATGGTAAGAGCCTACAAGTCTGGTTTTTTAAACTTCCACAGTCCATTTGGAGAGTTGGTCTCAAAAGGAGAATACTGAATGAGACACATGGTCTGATACAAGAAGGTTGTTCTAACACTTCTGCCATAACACAAGGTTAGAAAGTTACAAGTTATTTTGCAAGCCACAAATTGGGTGGAGGAAATGCTAATTGGTGAGCTCATAAACCTGTGTTGCCATGGTGGCTTCCTTCCCATCCCCCTTCCATTTGCCTTAATTTCAGGACAAGTCTTTCAAGTAACAGCAGGCAGCCAGATAACCCCGAGGAGTGAGTCACCAGTGACTGCAGTTTTCTCTTCAACCTGCTTATTCACCTAAACAACTATGCCCTAGCTGCCAGTGGATGGGTTTAGACCTGCAAAACTGTTTTATCAGAAAGGCTCAGATCCACTCTGGGTGTAAAGGTTTCAATGGTGTTGATGGTAAGGGCAGCCGCCTAACCTTGAGTACATTCCACAGCCCGGGCGATGGGCCAGCTTCATCGGCGGAGACTTTATCTCTGCGCGGGAGATGAGGTCTCCGTTCCCATGGGAAGCAGGGAGGGGGATGGGATGAATAGAGTTATAACCTGTGCTTCTGGCGGGAAGTGTCATTCCTGCCACTGCGTGTACTTGAGCTTTCTAAGATGTCTGAATAAACGGTCTTTTTTCACCAAAGAGCCTTTTATTTCTGCTTCTATGGAATTCCTTACATTGTGGCAGGAATCCTTAATTCATCTATATCCCTAGTGCAGTGGACCTCTGGTGTCTCGGCATGGAGAGGTTGAATATTACTGCGGAAGGTGCGGTAGCCCCCAAAGAGGGCTCCGACCTTTCCCTTCTGGATCTGGAGGAACCGGCGGGAGAACGGGCCTCGCTGGTGACTCTTTCCCGTCCTCGTATCAGCACGAGTCTTCCTTTACTCCGTTGGAACGAGGGACGTGACGACGACCATGGGGACTTACATGAGTCGTTTGGGGCGCCAGTTCATGGATCGAAGCCTGTGGATCGGATCTCTACCCGCTTTCGTATGGATTACAAACCTCAGATGCAACCTGTCATGGAGGAGACGGGCCTGACCACCTTTCATGCGGCAACCCAGGAGTCCATTGAACGATTCCTGGACTCGTATTTTGGTGATGCTCCCAAAGAACCACCGTGGCACAGCACTGGGGCCCGTCCGAAGAACACTGGGACTAAACCCGGGATTGGGAGGGTGTCCGTATCGCCTTCCGATCGACCCCCCCCTGATCCCGGTCAGCGGCTGCACCCCAGGGAGCCACCGGTGGCTACGGTGTCTCCGATGTCTCGCTTCCAGACGACGAAGAGTCCGAAGAAAGCCTGCACTCCCAGCCGGATCTGTTCCTCTCCCATCAAAAGAGAACTGGGATGAGGAAGTGGGCCGACTGCGAGATGCCCAAGAAGCATGGACCCGTGAACGCCAGCTATGGGAGGAGGAACGGGCACAGTTGCAGCAAGAGCGAAAACCTGCAGAGGGACCGGGAACAGCAACGCGAAAGAAGTCCAACTCGAAGTTGGACCGCGGCCAAAGATGCGCTTCCACGACATTAATATGCGCAGAACCTGTCAGTCCATGATAAGGTCCTGGAACACTCCAGACTGGATTTACAGCGGCAACGCTAAAGCGTTCAGGCCTTGGCGCGACGCAAAGTGAGCTTACTGCAGCTATTAAACGTGGGACGAACTGGCTAAATTGAACGAAAGCAGCCCTGCATGCGCATCTTCAGGATGCATTGACCCGCTAAGGAGAGAGAGCTGGCTCGCGTTGGAGAGGGAACTGAGGAGGCAGCAGACCAGGAAGCCCCAAGTTGGAGTCTATGCTGTTACTGATACTGCCGGCGCCAGAGGGGCAACGTGGCTGGGTCCTGCCACCCAAACGCCAGCGGCACCGGTATTGATATCGCCCGATTCCGGCCCCTGTGCAACCGCTGCCCGCCTAACCTGCTCAACCTGCGGTAACCGGCCGCCTGCCGGCGCCAAGAGCCGTGGAAAGGGGTTACTATAGGCCCCCGATACCTGCCCGCTTTGATGGGACCGCCTAAGCTTCCCTACTTCATTTTGCAACTCGATGCCCACATGGAGGACTATGATGATTTATACCGGTCTGAGCCGAAAAAATACGGGACATCGGCTCAGTCCTGATGGGGCAGCAGCCGACTGGTTTGTGACCCTTTTGATTTTGCAAGATGAAGACTCTCGCGACGGTGCCCGCATGCCTCCAGGCCTTAAGAGCGCGCTTCCAAGATCCGGGCGCCGAAAATGAGGCTATCCGCACCATCAAAACTATCCAGCAGGGCAACCGTCCGCTTGCAGAATTTGCCCGTGAATTTTCAGTCGCGGCGGCTGCTCGACTCCCTCCTGAGTGGCCTGAACGCATGAAATGCTTAATACTTCTCAGATGCTGTTGACGGCAAGCTGCGTGAAACGGTGTTTTTAATTCGGTTCCTCGTGACTGTTGCTGATTGGATCCAGTTAGATCCCAGGTGGCGCCTCTCGCTTTGAATACGCTGCGTGCCGGAGGCCGCCCACGCCAAGCCTGCCACTGCGGCCCACCAAGGCAAGCCCAGCCGCCCCCACCGAGACCACCTCCTGAGCGCCGTCGCCGACTGGGATTGTGCCTTTACTGGCGGAGGACCAGGTCATCTAGCCGCCAACTGTCCGAAGAAACAAAACCAACCGCTTCCAGCCACGCCAGCACTCCCATCTGCCAAGCCACCACGCGAAGTCGGGGCCGCCTCGACGGGCTCTTCTAAGGCGGTCATCGGCGCACTCTAGAGGAGGGGAAGCAGCTGTTTGCCTTTCTTCAGCCCCCATGGATATGGGTCCGACTCCTGACGCGGTGAGTGAAGGCAGCGCTTCCATTACTGGCCAAGCGTGTCGGGCCAACCCCGCTAAACATACTCGCATTATAGCCTCGGCCCTAGTTGATTCTGGCGGCTCTCATGGCTTACCGCCCCCCCAGGTGGCACAGGAGCACGGTCCGGACCAAATTCCCCCGGCTAAGCCCACACCATTCACCCAAATGGACGGCAGCCCTCTCGGAACGGAAGGACCGCCCAGTTCAAAACACAACCGTTCTCCTCCGCTATACCGACCATTGGGAGAAAATTAGTTTTATTTTGGCGCCAGTGGCCAAACACTCCATAGTTTTGGGCATGCCATGGTTATTGTTACATGAACCAAAGTTCATTTGGAAAGAACGGATCTTAGAATTCACTGACCCTCCCTGCGGTGAACACATGAATTGGGGGAAAAACTCAACTTCTCCTGACACACACCCCTCCCTGGCTTCATCAACGATTGCTCCCGATTCTATTGGCATCCCACCGGCGTACCAAGATCTAACCAGAGTTTTTCAGGAGCAAGAATGCGATCAGTTGCCACCCCATAGAGACACTGACTGCAAAATCGCTATACAGCCAGGGGCGAACTGCCCAAAGGTAGAATCTACCGATGAGTCCTAATGAGGAGAAGGAACTTCGTGCCTTCTTGGACAAGAACCTCGCCAGCGGGTTCATATGTATGGCTACCAAACACACATATGCTGCTCCCGTTTTGTTTGTAAAAAAGAAAGATGGGTCTTTACGGCTTTGCACAGATTATCGAGGTCTCAATGCAGTCTCCTGTCCAATAAATATCCTTTGCCTTTGATCAAGGACCTTTTAGATGCACTGGGCAAAGGGCGCATCTTTACTAAATTAGACTTGAGAGAAGCTTACTACAGGGTCAGAATTGCTGAAGGCTATGAACACTTGATCTGCGCTTTTAACACAAAGTTTGACAGTTTGAATACTTAATAATGCCATTCGGTTAAGGGCCCCCGGGGCTTTTATGGGCCCTCATCAACGAAGTTCTCCATGATTTATTGTACAAGGGAGTTGTGGTATACTTAGATGACGCTTTTAATTTATTCACAAACCATAGAAGAGCATGAAGCATTGGTTCGGGAAGTATTGAAACGCTTTGCTCAACAACTCTCTCTTTGCCAAACTCTCCAAATGCTGTTTCCACCAGACCTCCATTGACTATTTGGGTTACCGGATCTCGCCCGAGGGCTTCAAAATGGATCCTGCTAAAATTGACGCCGTCCTCCAATGGCCTGCCCCCACCAACCGCAAAGAACTCCAATCTTTTCTGGGTTTTGCTAATTTCTATCGTGACTTTATACCCCAATTCGCTGAGCTGACTTCTCCTCTCACAGACCTCTTACGCACTAAGGGTAAAGATCCACTGTCCGCCAAGCCCGGGGCTCCCCTTTCCTGGTCTGAAGAATGTCAAACAGCCTTTCAGCTCTTAAAGTCTGCTTTTACCACCTAACCTATCCTAAAGCACCCTGACCCAGATCTCCCGTTTGTGGTTCACATGGATGCCTCGGACAAAGCGCATGGGGCAGCCCTGTTGCAGAAAAATAAAGATGGTAGGCTGGTTCCGTGTGCTTATTTATCAAAGAAATTCTCCGGGTGCTGAACTCAACTGGACTGTGGGGATAAAGAGACTGCAGCCATCAAAGTAGCACTTCCACTTGGCGCCACTGGCTGGAGGGGCTAAACACCCTTTCAGGTTTGGTCGGATCACAAAAAACCTGGCCGCCCTTTCCACCCCTCAAGATGTCCGCAAAACAACTCCGTTGGGCCGATTTCTTTTCTCGCTTTCACAGTCCATTTTTTCCCCGGGAAAACCAATAAACTGGCTGACGCCGGCTCTCGCCAGCCTACCCGAGGGGTGGAGCTGCCTTAACGAGACATTCCACGCGACTGTTCTCTCTCCCCTCCCAGTTAGGACTGGTTGTCACCCGATCTCAAACGCCCACTCCTCCTTCACCGCCCATTCCTAGTCTCTGTCTCTCCTTTCCCGCGGGAACTTGAGGAGGCGGGCTGCACGAGCCTCCAGCGGAGGAAAGTGACTCCCAATTGCGCTTGGAGAATGGAGTTTGGCGGAGGGGGAGTGTTGGTACGTGCCTCCCCCCCTCCGCAAGCAGGTTCTTGAAGCTCGCCACGATGCCCGCTCGGCTGGACATTTTGGCTTTCTGAAAACTCTGCATTTGGCCCGCCGTCAGTTCTGGTGGCGCGCAATGCGCAAGGACATTGAGGCGATATATTAAAGGCTGCTCTGTTTGTGCAGAAGCCAAAACCATTCGAAAGCCCCATGGGCTGTTGAAACCTCTCCGTGGCCTCCCGCCCTTGGGAAGTCATCTCCATGGATTTTATTACAGATTTGCCCGAAAGTCATGGCAACACGGTCTTGTGGGTGGTGGTGGACTTATTTTCTAAACAAGCCCATTTTATTCCATGTGCTTCCATCCCCTCCGCTCCTAAGTTAGCATGGCTGTTCATTCAACATGTTTACCGTCTACACTCCGCTTAAGGTGGTCTCCGACCGCCCCCAATTCATTTCAAAGTTCTGGAAGGCGCTTTTGGGGTTGTTGGGGCCGCCTTCGGCGTCGCCGGCCCTACCACGCTCAAAGTGACGGTGAGTCGGAGAGAACGAACAGAACCCTAGAGCAGTATTTACGTTGTTACACCAACTACCACCAAGACAATTGGTGCGAGCTCATTCCGTTTGCGGAGTACGCCTATAACAATGCGGCTCATAGCAGTACAAAGAAAACCCCTTTGAAATTGTGTCTGGTCGCTCGTTCTCGCCGTTGCCGCGAACTACCTCGCGACAGCTTTGGATCCTCCAGAGTTTCAACAATGGATTTCATCCCTAGCCGAGGGATGGAAATCGGTCCAGACCGCTTTACAACAGGCTAAGGACTCCCAAAAGCTGCAGCGGATAAGCACCGCTCGGATTTTCCTCTCGCGTGTGGGCCCTTGGGTGTATTTGTCTACCAAAAATCTCAGAGACGTGCATAAATTTTCCAAACTAGGCAAAAGATTCGTGGGACCTTTTCAGATTACTAAAGTGATTAATGATGTCACTGCCCGATTGGATTTGCCTAACTCTCTTAGTAACATTCATCCTGTCTTCCATTCCAGTTTACTCAAGGAGGCTCCCGCTTCTGATGCCTGGCACGACCCGCCGGAGAGACCCCACCGACTATTATTGATGGCCACAAGCACTACGAAATTGACGCCATCCTGGACTCTCGCTTTAATCGCAAACGCTTGCAATATTTAGTCTCTTGGGTGGGATATTCCTCTGGGTATAATCAATGGTTTTATTCTGAAAATATTGACGCCCCACCCTTATTTCTGCTTTCCACCGCGCCTTTCCGCATAAACCTGGGGGGGAGGGGTCTTCTTTAAGGGAGGCAGAGTGTAAAGGTTTCAATGGTGTTGATGGTAAGGGCAGCCGCCTAACCTTGAGTACATTCCACAGCCCGGGCGATGGGCCAGCTTCATCGGCGGAGACTTTATCTCTGCGCGGGAGATGAGGTCTCCGTTCCCATGGGAAGCAGGGAGGGGGATGGGATGAATAGAGTTATAACCTGTGCTTCTGGCGGGAAGTGTCATTCCTGCCACTGCGTGTACTTGAGCTTTCTAAGATGTCTGAATAAACGGTCTTTTTTCACCAAAGAGCCTTTTATTTCTGCTTCTATGGAATTCCTTACACTGGGCAGGTTGCTTTCCTTTGGAGAAGAGGCTGTTGAGGATGAAAAGAGGAGGGAGAATCCTTGCTTGTGGTCTGTGCAGCTGTGCAACATAAACGCTTGCAACATATTAAACCCACAGGCTGTTTTGGGCTGCGGGGAAGCCGGGGGGGGGGGGAGTCTTCCCCAATTAGATAAATGTCTCTTTTTCTGTGAGCAAAAATGAGGAAGAAAGAGAAAAGGAAACACCACCCCCACAGGTTGCTGGTAAGAAAGCTTTGCAGTCTGACGATTCAAAAAAAGTGACACAATCCCTCTTTCTCTACCTACACATCCCACGGCAAAGTCAAAGCAGAATAATGAGTCCCATGTAATTAACAAAGCACATGCAGGGACATGCTGGCATTCCTGACTCTTTGGCTAAGGGTCGCAAGCTATTGGCTTCTTAAGTCCAATATTTCTCTATAAAGGAGAAAAAGAAGAAAAAGGAGAAGAGGAGTAGGAGGAGTTTGGGATTATACCTCACCTTTCTCTCCTGTTAGGAGACTCAAGGTGGCTTACAAGCTCCTTTCCCTTCCTCTCCCCACAACAGACACCTTGTGAGGTAGGTGGGGCTGAGAGAGTTCCAAAGAAGTGTGACTAGCCCAAAGTCACCCAGTAGGAATGTAGGAGTGTGGAAACACATCTGGTTCACCAGATAAGCCTCTGCCACTCAGATGGAGGAGTGGGGAATCAAACCTGGTTCTCCAGATTAGAATCCACCTGTTCTTAACTACTACACCATGCTGGTGGGGCAGACATACACGCCAATGCGGGCCTCCGCCGTTCCCATAAGCCATTCGCCGCCGCCCTCCCATCTGGTTTGGGCCCTAAGTCTTCTTCATGTGGAAGGGAAAGGACTAACTACACAGAACAGACCTGCAAACAGTTTCCCAAAAACTGCTATTAACCCACCTGCTCACAATGTTACTATCAAATTGTAGCACTTTGATGGTCTGACAGAAAAAGCTGGCTCCATTCCAATGTACAAGAGTCTCCCTACTGGGTTACCTGGAGACTGTTCCTGCTCAACACAGGTAGCTAAGAGAGTGGTTATTTACAATGCAAGCCCCAAATCTTCCCCGGTCCTCACCTCTGCATTTAAATTCTGCCATAGATATGCAGCTAAAAGGGATAGAAACTTGTTCTTTGTTAAAACAAAAGACAGAGAGGCAAACATATACAAACCTAAGAGAAGCACTATGCATCTGGCCAAATGCCCATCTAAATCAGCCTTTTCCTGCCTCCACATGGACTGTGAGAGTTCCAAGAGAACTGTGATGGGCCAAGGTCACCTACCAGGATTCATGCGGGGGAGTGGGAAATCAAACTCAGTTCTCTAGATTAGAGTCTTCTGCTCTTTACCTCTACACGAATGGCTCTTTACCTCTACCTCTTTCATTAGATCCATGGTACAAAGTAATTGAAGACCAATACTGGTTGCCAGCTTGTAATCAAGATAAAAGCCTTAGTTATTACAGACACACCATCATGAATTTGTGTAATGCTTTTTAAAAAGGCACTGAAATCGTCACATCTTTGATTCCAGAGCTTATGTTTTTTTAATTATTATTTGTCCTGAAACTAATGCCAGCCAATTTCACTGGGTGACCCTGAGTTCTGGAGTCACAAGAAAATTCCTTCCACACATTCTCCTTCCATACCATGTATCATTTTACCTTCACCTTCTCTTTTCCTTTCTCATCTCTTTAATTGTCTTAATTTTCCCTCCAGGGTGATAGTTTTTGGGATTACAGATATGCAGATTATACACAACTCTATCAAAACATCTAAGCAACCAGGTTCAAAAGTCAACTGTAATTTTCAGGGTGGATTTGATTTAAATCATGATCACAATTAAATTTAAACCATGATCACAATTTAAATCACTAGTCACTATAATTAGGTTTAAATAGGTTTAAACTAGGGTTTCTACATAGACTCATTCTTAATGCTGTAATCTTAATACTTACAAACAGATGATGTTTCATTTTTAGAATAATAACTTTTCATATTAGTTTTACAGTTAAATCAAAACATTACATCAAAAGGTACTGATTTAGTTACACTATTAGAAATACACAGATAATGAATTGACATTACTGAACCCCCTCCCCCCGGGGGAAGGGGGAAAGCGGTCTATAAACCCAATAAATAAATACTGCCCCCCTGCATAATGTCAGTACTTTACTTGCACAACTGTAACTTTGTCATGCAGAGTTACATTCATTATGCAAATGTGCCTCTTTGCCGAGGTCTAGGTTTCCTGGCTTGTAGGGCTTAAGCAACTAGTACAAATGTCATGTCTGTTTTTCTTGGAGCAGCAGTGGCGTAGTGGTTAAGAGCAGGTGTACTCTAATCTGGAGAACCGGGTTTGATTCCCCACTCTGCCACTTGAGCTGTGGAAGCTTATCTGGGGAAGAGGATTAGCCTATGCACTCCAGCACATGCTAGCTGGGTGACCTTGGGCTAGTCACAGCTTTTCAGAGCTCTCTCAGTCCCACCAACCTCACAGGGTGTTTGTTGGGGGAGAGGGGGGAGGGAAAGGAGATTGCAAGCCCCTTTGAATCTCCTTACAGGAGAGAAAGGGGGGGGGTAGAAATCCAAACTCTTCTCTTGTTCTTCTTTTGAACCTGAGCGGGAGGAGACATCTGGATTTCATCTCCGGCCCTGGTTTCCTCAGGGAAGCTGAAATAGTCATGAAGACATTCTCAAAACTCCTTCCTTTCTGACAAACCAAAACTCCTTTCTCTCGGCTGGCTGATGATGAGGCTGACCCCATATGCCAAAATACTGCATCCATCCTTATAGTCTATAGTAGTTGATTTAGAAAACTTACTGCCTCTGGTGCTGTGCTTGTAATCTTGGAAATCCCCGTTTCCTAATGCATTCTTAATTTAGTAGGGAATTGCAGGGGAGGTTCCACTTTTGCAACCTCCCTTTTTAGGTGCACAGGAGAGTTTCCTGGTGGATAGAGCCCAGTCTTTGCTCTGTCTCTCATTCCACTGCCCTTGACGATGCGGAAAATCTGCTGTCAACAGGTAGTTGCAACACCTTGCCTAGTAGTAGGGCCATTGCTACTGCACTCAAATCCATTTGCTATATTTTCTCACAGTTTGTGAGAAAATATAGCAAATGGATTTGAGTGCAGCAGCAACTTAAGAGACCAACACCATTTTTGGGGTATGAACGTTCAAGAATCAATGTTGCCTTCGTCAGATACGAAGTTGTAAGTAGTTTGCCTAACTAGCCTAAGGTGGGTAAGGCTTGTCTGCAGAACCGTTGGATAAGTTTTTGTAAATATATTTTGTAAATATATTTTTGTAAATATATTTCCCCCTCTTTCGCACAAAATGGTGCGACCGCACTTGGAGTACAGTTGTGCAAGTAAAGTACTGACATTATGCAGGGGGGCAGTATTTGTTTATTGGGTTTATAGACCGCTTTCCCCCTTCCCCCGGGGGGAGGGGGCTCAGTAATGTCAAATCTATAACAAAGAAGTAATGGAACAGTGATAAACTAAGGAGATGTAGATGTACATCAAGGAATTTTTAAAAGCTTTTATAGTGGAAGATATTTTGTGGACAGTCCCTTTGACACCAGAGAGAGAATGATTTAAACAAGGAATCCCTGCGAGCCATGTCTCTCCCCTCAAGTTCATACTTGACTCCTGACAGTTTATAGTTAAATAATCGCTAGAGGATCCACCAGTATTTTATTGCTGTTTCCTGGCATGCGCAAAACAGGTTTGATTAGTACGAGTCGCCTAATAAATGTATCAGGCAATAGATTTAAAACAAACAAAGGAAGGAAATGACTCAATACACAATTATGGAATTCACTGCTGCAAGATAGCTTTTTTTTTCCTTTTCAGGATAGTTCTGTCAATCGACCAAGAAAGCTAAATATAATCTGCAGGTTCAGAAACAGTTTACCTGCAGATAAGAGATACAGGGCACACGTATATAAAAAACCAAAAAGACTATTCCCTTTGTACTCCACCTGCAGTCTTCCCAGAGGCATCTAGCTGGTGGCTGCTAGAAACAGAATGTTGGACCAGAAGCTGTGAGCCAGCAAAGCAAACCATTGTCCCATAAATTCTGGAGCATAGTATAGCTAATTTAAACCTCCTGGGGATAAATGGCTGGGTAGAGCAGGGGTAGGGAACCTGCGGCTCGAGAGCCGCATGCGGCTCTTCTGCCCTTGCACTGTGGCTCCACAAGCCGAGCCGCTGGCCCCATCCTTGCCTGCCCTGCAGGCAGTAGGGTGGGTGCACCAACTGCCCGTGGCCGGCTGGGCCGCGCTGTGGGCTTCCCCTCTCGCCTGCCCCGTTGGAGCGGGGTGGGCGCTTTTCCGGCAGCCAGCAAGGCCGAGCCGCTGGCCCCATCCTTGCCCGCCCTGCAGGCAGCAGGGCGGACGCATCCATGCACTTCTCAGAATGAGCGAAGTAAAAGGTAAAAAACCCCCAATATATACAGTATTATCTTTATTTTAAATGTCAAAAATTATTTGCGGCTCCAAGTGTTTTCTTTTCCCATGGAAAACGGGTCCAAATGGCTCTTTGAGTGTTAAAGGTTCCCTTCCCCTGGGTTAGAGTATCCTTTTTCAAAGGCAGCCTCCCCGCCTTCTTTTTCTTACTGCAAATGAATATGGGATAGATGTGATTTTGCTTCTAAGCCTGAGGCCAAAGTAAAGAGGAAGTTTAAACCCCTTCCTCCTTGGCAGATAACACAGTAGGAATGTCCTCTTACTGCTCAAGGCAGCGTAGAAGTAATTATTAACCTCTGCTGTTTGAAAATAAAGGTTCAGGTATTCAGAATCTATAAGCCATCCATCACGCCTTCATATACTAGCAAGGCAAGCACTGTTTGGCTTCCAAAACAAGGAAGCCTGTTTGGCTTCCAAAACAGAGAGGAACACAGTAATGGCAAAGTACAGCAAGCTAAGCACTATGGCTTAAATGCGGATGGTTCGTGTTCAGAACTTGGCTAAGTAAAGCAAGTCACAGGTAAGTTATCTTTCAACTGAGTTTACCTCGCAAATAGTGCTCGCAAAAAAACTAGTAAACACTGTATCAGTTCTCCTTCCCACCCCAAAGCATATGCAAAATGTACAGAAATGTCTCCATCTGTGAGAAACATATGGGAAGAGTGATTTTCTCCCCTGCAAATGGGATTAAGACACAGCTCTACAGACATTATCTCCAAACAGATTATGAGGATATTAACAGGGCGATCTTCTGCAGAATGACTCCCATCCAAGCCCACTGAAATTAACAGACTGGATTACTCTTGCATAAGATTACACTGTAAATCTTGTTAATTCTCATACCCTAAATTGTAACTATACCAAGACATGAGAGGATTTTGAAACTAAGCATCCCCTTCAAACCCCTTCATATCCTGGCATGCAGCCAATCCTTACCCATTGCTATGGGTAAGTCTGCGTAACTGGTGGTATTCTCCTCCCAAGTCAAATACAGCCCACCATCCATATATGGTAGTCTGCTAAGAGTTCAATTAATTTTCTGCTGCCTACCTGGGGCTTCAAAAATAGAGAAAGGGTGTGATGCACCTTGCAGGTATCTGGTGAACTTGGCAGGCCAGGTTTCACTGATCTGGTTTAGATATTCAGATGAAACAATGTACTAAGATTAAAGGAATCAACCAACGGTCATGTCTGCATGGGGATCTCTGTTGGTGTAACTTTGAGCAGGGTTGGTTTCTGTGAGACACTGACAAAATTGTACCTTCCCAACACGGTCAGATTAAAGGCCCCAAGCACTGAAAAGATTATGGTACCCCAGCATGTTATTGTGGCATGCTGACTGTTGTGGCATGCTGAGAGCCAGCGTGGTGTAGTGGTTAAGAGAAAGTGGATTCTAATCTGGAGAACTGGGCTTGATTCCCCACTCCTCCACCTGAGTGGCAGAGGCTTATTTGGTGAACCAGATGTATTTCCACACTCCTGGGTGACCTTGGACCAGTCATAGTTCTCTCAGAACTCTGTCAGCCTCACCTACCTCACAAAGTGTCTGTTGTGGGGGGAGGAAGGGAAAGGAGTTTGTAAGCCACCTTTAATCTCCTTACAGGACAGGAAGGTGGGATATCAATCCAAACTCTTCTTCTTGAGTGAGCAATTGAGCGCCGCTTGCCTGCTTCACTCATAAGTGACATTATGCTCGACAAATACTGTTGTACTGAACATGTTCTAAAGTGAGCTGAGGTTGCTCTGGCTCTGTGGACCATGTGGCAATTTCACATTCCAATTTATGTTGTATTCCCAAGATTAAAATATATGATTAACCTTTTCAATACTGTAATTGTATTAATATAATTTCATTTACTGTGGGGCCCTCTTTTTATGGGCCTTGGTTCAGCTGCAACATTGCACCAAGGTCCACTGTAAATGTGGTACTGAAAAAAACTCTGCTCTCTTTACTTGAAGCCTTACGCACATGCTCATTTTGCTTAATGGTTAATTCAGGGCTGCTTCCCAACATTCATCAAGTCTGAGGAACCTCACAGTTTGGAGTAGTGGTTAGAGTGCTAGACTAGGATATGTGAGACCCACGTTCAAATCCTAATTCTTCTACCATGGAAGCTTGCAAGGTATCCTAATCTACCCTACAGGATTGTTGCTAGAGGATAAAATAGAGAAGGGAAGGCTGAGGTTCTTGGAGAAAGGACAGGCCAAAATATCCTAAATAAATAATTCGTAAATAAAAAGCAGCCCAAAGGGACCAAAAGTAAAATGAATGGAGCAGTTTGCAACTATTTTGCTAGTGTCAAGATATAACAAAGCATCTGTTTCAACCCTTGGTACATCTTTGCAACATATTCAGAATTCTTGAATTAACTAGTTGTAATTAAATCTGCAGAAATTGTGAACTAATTGAAGCAAATGTAATTGTGTAGATTTTAATCTATGAAACCAGGCAACCTCCCTGGTCTTAGTCCAACGTTCTAACCACCATAAGTACACTGGCTCTTGCGTGAGCAGCTCCCTGAGTTATGTTCACTATATGGAAAACTGGGTAAGTGGGTGGTTACTTTCATTTTCTCTTCTCTCTTTTGATTTTGTGGGGCCCTTCGTAATAATAGCCACTTGGATTTTGTAATCTAGAAGGAGTCAGAACTAAGCATTCAAGTGACAGTTCCCTCTGCATAAGTTTGGGCCGTAAATCCCATAAAACCAGTGCAGCAGGAATTGAACAAATTACAGGGGAAAAAAGTAACAGGCATCCTCCCTCGAGGAGAAAGACGGTGGCAACCCTCTGCAAGTTAAAAGCAGCATTCAAGAACCACAGAGGAAAAAAATATTAGAAACAGCTCAAGGGTTTTCTACATGCCATTACTTCCAAAACATTTGCAACAAAAGAAATTTGGTCATTCTTCCTTCAGAGCAAATATCCATGTTTGCCAACATTACTTTCCCAACTCAGTCACACTGTAACGCAATTTGCACTTAGTTGTAACAAACTGGCAGAGTAATTTCAAATAATTACAGGGTCCTGTCTCTGTTGCCTCCTAATCCCGTCTATATTCGGCTGGTTGTAGTGCCTCAGGGTCAGGAAAGTGACGCTCTGTCCATGCTCAGATACCTTTTTCACGATTATGCATGCACGGCCAGAGACTGAGAGGCCTTTGGAAAAGAGGTTATGGGTCTGAGCCTTAACTCTGGTTGACTCCTCAGGGGGGAAAAAAAACTTCCAGAAGGGATCAAACTCTTGCTCCTCACTTTCCACAAACTAAATCCTGGCCCTCAGAATTCCGTATTCCTTCCCGCAATTACATCAGGTGTCCTGGAGGCAGCGGAGAGGGGCTGATTCGCCTGCTCTAGGAGCCTCCGTGCCCAAACCGTGTTGTGTAACAAGCGGGCTCGCGAAAGTGGAACTCCCTTCCCTTCTGCGCGCCCCCTTCCCCGCCTGCTCCTCCCCGGCAGCTGCGACCAGCACTCCCAAGAAGCCTGCCGAGGAATCTCAGCTCCTTCATTTCTTCCACCCGCTTTACCTGTGTCTAGATCGGTGCCTCGGCACGGAAGAAACACCGGGGCAATCTTCGAGGGAGACGCAAAGCGAGCGAGGGAAGAGACCAGACAGGCGGAAAGCGGTTCACCCCCCGTTCGCTGCTGCTGCTGCCCGATTGCAGAGCAGACAGCGACTCCTCCCTTGCAGACTCCTCCTTCGCCTCTCATGCTGGGCGTTTGCCAGCCTGGGGGGTTGGGGGGTTGCAAAGAGCAGCAGGGCCCAGCGAAGACGGGGTGGCTTCCTCCGGGCAAAGAAGCAGCACCAGAGGTAGTAGGAGCACGTTCCGGATTTGCAAAAGCCAGCAGCAAAAGAATGGAAATCTGCGCTGGAAGCTTTGGTGTGCGCCCGGGCGTCCCCGCGCTCTCTCCCTGCAGTTCCTGCGCACTGCAACAGCGGCAGTCTACTAGGGCCGGATACCAAAGGGCGCTCGGCGCTCGCCAGGGCGGCCGACGGCTTCCCCAGCCGTCTTCCCTTCAGTGCCTTGATATTGGAGAAACAGCAGACAGGGATCATGCCGTGAAGAGCCATCTGCTGCTCCGATCTCTACCCAAAAGTCTCGGCTAACGTTATTATAGAAGAGGAAGAATTTGGATTTATACCCCACCTTTCTCTCCTGTAAAGGAGACTCAAGGTGGCTTACAAGCCCCTTTCCCTTCCCCTCCCCACAACAGACACCTTGTGAGGTAGGTGGGGCTGAGAGAGTTCTGTGAGAATCGTGACTAGCCCAAGGTAATTCAGCAGGCATGTAGGAGTGCGGAAACACATCTGGTTCACCAGATAAGCCTCTGCCACTCAGGAGGTAGGGGAGGATCAAACCTGGTTCTCCAGATTAGAATCCACCTGCTTTTAACCACTACAGCAGGCTGTTTTTTTAAATAAACTAGGCCCCGTTTGGTTAATATTTTGCAGTCTCACCTCTATGTATGTTTGGAGAGGTAATCCAGCGGACTTTCTCCAAACTATATGCCTTTTCCAAAAACATATAGAAGTGCCAACTCTTGGGATTTTGGGGTGGAGTCTGAGGGGGGGGGCTTGTGAAGGAAGAGGGACCTCATCCATACAGCGCACCCCCAAGCTGCTGCTTTTCCCATGGGAACTGATAAACGGGAGCTTTTCATGCGTCACCTGGAGGTTGGCAACCAGACTTAAGGCTCCAAAGTCTATCACAGAGCTATTTTCAAGACTGGTAGCAAGGGTCTTAAGACGTCGGGGACTTGTTCAGCTTAATAACCTTTTAACTAGACAGATGCGTGTTGTGCCTGGGCAGTTGCTGTCACGGACAGTGGCCCCTTCCACACTTTGCAGCTGGATTTTACTGTGCAGAATAGCAAAATCCACTTTCAAACAATTGTGAAAGTGGATTGAAAGTGCATTACTCTGCATGTGCAGAAGGGGTCAGAGTTTCACCCTATTAAATAAAGGGAGCTAGGTCCAGCTAGCCCAGCACTGGCTAGCAACTATTCTCCATGATCGTAGCCAGAGGAAGGTCTGTCTCTCAGCCCTGCTACGCAAGATCCTTTTAGCTGAAGATGCTGAGGATTTCATAACAGACTTACACACGCAAGGGTGGCACTAGGCCCTAATACGTATGTACCCTGCCCCCGTGCTGCCTTATGCCATGCTCATTCAGTGGTCCCTGCTAATCTGTAGCCTTTTAGACTCAAAGTCTTCCTGCAACAGGAGACCCATTTTTAATTTAAATGCAATATCTGTCTTTTGTTTTTGTCTTCGGGGGACACATGAAAAGGAAGAACTAAGCTCCTCTACCTTGAATATATATAGGTATATAGTTCAGTTCTTAAGTGTGGGGCACATGCTTTCTATCTTCCCATAACCGTATGAAATAGTAACCCAGGTCAGCCCAAGACATTTATGTGTTCAAGGTTGAAACATTCCTTCGGCCCCCAATTCACAGTGGGAATTTCCAACTAGGAAGTTTTCAATACTATTAAACGTTTTGTTCCACTTTTCCCTGACAAGCACGCCTAAAGTGACTTACAACAGACAATACGCTGTGCCCCCAGAATACATGAGAATTCAAACACAGTATGAACCTTATCTTGATAAAAGAGCCCTTGTGCAATTAACCGCAACAGAGCTTGCACAGGACAGCCTCCTAGTGCAGTGATTGCAAACCTTTTTGAGACCGAGTGCCCAAATTGCGACCCAAAACCCACTTATTTATCACAAAGTGCCAACACAGCAATTTAACCTGAATACTGAGGTTTTAGTTTAGAAAAAACGGTTGGCTCCGAGGCACGCGTTACTCAGGACTAAGCTTGGTGAAGCAACTGTTCAACGCTTCAAATGGGTGAATCACGACCCTAGGAGGGTTTATTCAGAAGCAAGCCCCATTGCCAGCAACCGAGCTTACTCCCAGGTAAAGGATCATGCCCAGGCCAGCCTAGATGTGTGTGTGTGTGTGATTTTCCGCCCCCCCACATGACGAACTCTGTGCATGCGTGCCCACAGAAAGAACTCTGAGTGCCACCTCTGGCACCCGTGCCATAGGTTCGCCACTGCTGTCCTAGTGGCTTGGATCCTGTAGATCAGATTTGCCCATCAATCCCTTCTAGTTCCCCATAATAGCAGCCAAAATCCATTACCTCACAGTAGGCCTCATAGAGGAGGGGCTGTGGCTTAGCATGCAGAAGGTCACAGATTTAGTCTCTGGCAACCCCAGCTAGAACAGTCAGTTCAGGGGCTTCCAACAAGATGCCTGTGAACATGTGCAAACACCCTTCCTGGTATCTATCAAGTGTTTGCAGAAAGCGGGCAGGAGTACGTGGGGCTCTTGACCACAAGGTTTCTGATAGGCCATTGGAAATTTGACTGTGCAGATTAAAAAACTTTTTTTTGTTTTTGTAGCAGCAACCACCACAGCACAAGGATCTTCACTATGTGACAAAAAGTAAAAGGCAACATCTTGTGGCTTGCTACACCTCCTGCAGCAGCCATTTTGTGCTGCGCTCATCACATTATGTGAGAACTCCAAAGGCACCCACAGGCTCAACAAGATTGGGGATCCCTTGGTTGGAGGGCTACCATTCTTTGGAAGCTCCAACTTGTCCAGAATGCATCAGTGAGGGTCCTCATGGGATCCACATACAACCTGTGCTCCACCAGCTGCACTGGCTTCAGGTAGAGCACCGAATTAGATTAAAGGTTCCTGCATTGACATACAAAGCCGTAAACTTTATAGGACCAGCGTACCTGAGGGGCTGTATCTCTCGGTATATCCCCTCCAAAGATTGCTCCGCTCAACAAATTTGAATCTACTAGTGGTCCCTGTGGCCCCAAGGAAGTCCAGCTGACCTCAACCAGGGTCAGGGCTTTTTCAGCCTTGGCCCCAGCCTGGTGGAATCTCTGTCTGAGGAGATCTGGGCCCTGTGGGGCCTTATGCAGTTCTGCAGGGCCTGTTAGATGGCGTTATTCCACTGAAACCTTGTGGTAAACCCAGATCAGCTCCTGGTGGGACCAATGTGGCTCTCCCCCCACTGCTACCACAGCCACGAGGACTGGCAAGGCTTCCCCCCCAGTCCACTGACACAGCAGGAAGGAGTGTTGTCTGCACTGGCACAGATAATGCTTTGGTTCTGATCTGAACATCATGAAGGACTTTTTAGCATTTATGGTGGACTTGTAAAAAATTTAAAAACATTAAATATAAATACATTCAAAAATTCAGAAGACTTTAAGACTAATACAGTGGAACCTTGGTTTTCATTGGTAATCTGTCTGAAAAGAATCGCTGAAAACCGAAACAAATGAAAACCGAGGCAAACTTTTCCATTGGAATCAATGTAAATCCAATTAATCTGTTCTAGGCGCTCCAAAAAACATACCAAAAACACATTTTTGGTGAATAAACATAGTGTTTAATGCTGAAAACAGTAACAAACACTAAGGCCGTTTCCGCATGAAGGCGGAAATGGCCGGGTCGGCGTTTCCGCCGCCGACCCGACGACGCTGGGACCGTCCGCATGGACGGTCCTGGGAACAGCTGGGCAGCCGGCGCCACGGAGCGCCGGCACCCGGCCGACCCGGCATGTCCCCGGGCCCCCGGCGCGTCGCCGAGGCCTGGGGACACGCCCCCCTGGCCCTGCGCGCCTGCTCCAGGGCAGGGAGGCGTGTCCCCAGGCC
Source organism: Sphaerodactylus townsendi (assembly GCF_021028975.2). Classification (NCBI taxonomy): domain Eukaryota; kingdom Metazoa; phylum Chordata; class Lepidosauria; order Squamata; family Sphaerodactylidae; genus Sphaerodactylus; species Sphaerodactylus townsendi. The sequence continues at coordinate 26,974,786 of NC_059425.1, read as the reverse complement.
TCGGCGACGCGCCGGAGGCCCAGGGACAAGGTAAGTGCCGGGTGGGGGAGGCGCCGTGAAGCTGCTGCCGTTCGCTCGGCAGCGGCTTCACGGCGGTGTTTCCCCAAAAAGAGCGCTGGGAAGCGCTCTGGGGAAATGCCGGCTTCAGGGCGGCGCGAGGGCGGCGTGGCTGCGTTGCAGCTGTGCCCCCCGTGCGAATGGCGGCCTGGAGACGGCGTTTTTGCCGTCTCCAGGTCACCATTTAATGCCCGTGCGGAAACGGCCTAACACTAGAACCAGCTTCAGAGCCAGTGGACCAATGTCGTACCAGAAAGCTGTTCAAAGAGGTCTGTTTCTGACACCGCTTTAAAATTTGTCTGAAATAGGGCAAGACATTTGTCATTAAACAAGTTGCAGACACGGCCTGCAACAGCTTTGTCTGGGAGATTTTTCTCCACAAACCTCTGCACTTTACTGCAAATCGATGAAAACCGAGGCAAATCGATGAAAGCCGAGACAAATTTTTCACTGAAAAAAATCGATGAAAACCGAAACTGATGAAAACCGAGGGCACTGAAAACCGAGGTTCCACTGTATACCAATGAAACCAGAGACCTTTCTTTTTGGCCTTATGGACAGATTTTTTTTAAAGGAACTGTGTTTTTATATATGACCTCAGCAGAACGAATATTACGGTATATGCACAAAAATGGAAAACCTTATCTATACCTACAATAGAATGGCTTGTGATGTTATTAGAACTGCTGGAGATGGCTAAAAGCACTTCTTTGTTTAGAGAAAAGAACTTATAGAAATTCACTGATAATTGGAAAACCTTGAGAGTCTTTTTGTGTAAAACAGAAAAAAAGAATTGATGATTTGTGGATCTGAGGAATAGAACAATAAGAAAAATTATATAAAGGGTGACATTTATTATGATTATGCCAATGAAGGCTAATGTATGTAATAATAACAGTTAAGAATTAATTTTACAATTGTAACTAGAGAGCAAGTAGTAAACTTTTAAGTTTGTTTTATATTTGGGGCAGACAAAAGCGGGACCTCTCTTTTTCCTCATTTTATGTGTATTTTGTGTTTTTCTCTTTGTTTGATCGTTGTATGTCTTTAAGGTCTTAATTAAAAAGTTACATACCAAAAAAAAAAAGAAAGTGCTGTAATTTTGAATTTGGACCAAGAACACATTCTAGATGGAATTAGCTAAAACTACATGCAAGGATTGTTGCATAGTGTTCTAATGCAGGAGAAGCCGTGCTTCTGTGCAATTCAGCAGTGTGTTTACTCCACTTGTCTATTTATAACCATATTGAAGAGGCCATAAATCTCTGGTGGTCTCTCCTTACAGGGACACAGACCTTGTAAAGAGACAATCATAGACCTCCTACCACTCAGGGACCCTTTTGTTACTGACACAGAACGCCCTAAAGCAGTGGCGTAGTGGTTAAGAGCAGGTGCATTCTAGTCTGGAGGAACTGGGTTTGATTCCCCATTTTGCCACCTGAGCTGTGGAGGTTTATCTGGGGAGCCAGATTAGTTTGTACACTCCAACATACACCAGCTGGATGACCTTGGGCTAGTCACAGCTTTTCAGAGCTCTCTCAGCCACCCACCTCACAGGGTGTTTGTTATGAGGGGGGGAGGGCAAGGAGATTGTAAGCCCCTTTGAGTCTCCTGCAGGAGAGAAAGGGGGGATATAAATCCAAACTCTTCTTCTTCTAAATTTGGAAATTAATCCACGTTTATGCTAGTTGGCACCTGGTATTTTTTTTAGTCTTGCCACTGAAATCTCCCATTAAAAATGGAGGGTGCCAAGTCCAATGAAGTGATTAATTCTGTAGGGGTGCGTTAGCGGACCCAGTAGAGCCTCAGAAAGTGCACAGGAATGCCTGCGCCATCTGTGCCCTCCTGGGTTCCCACCTACGGACATCACAAGATCCCCCTGACTCACAGGTCACCAGATGCCTGAGTCATGGGTCACAAGACCCCCAGATGTGGAATTGACCCAGACGGAGACGTTTCTTCCTGCACGTACACTGCCCTCGCAGGCCATGAATTGCACAACTTTCTCCCGCTCTCCCGCCTTCCCCAAACCCTAATAAAAGGTGCCAGGGACCACGGTACGGCAGATTAGCCAGATCCATGGATCGCGCTAGCCCGCCGCTGGCTTCTCTCCACCAGATGATATTGCTGCGTCTCGTCTCTTCATTGCGTCGCCGTACCGACTTCATAATTCCACAAAACCTTTATTGGCATAGTAAAATCATGTCAAAATCACTACATCATGATGTTCCCTGTTCCCTAAGGACTTTAGGCTGGCCTCAACTAGAGCCAATACTTTTTCAGCCCTGGATCCAGCCTGGTGGAACTCTCTGTCTATTGACACCAGGACCCTGCAGGACTTTGTTCAGTTTCACGAGGTCTGTAAGACAGATGTTCCACTGAGCTTTTGGTAGAGGCCTCCACCTCCTGTCATAGTATCAGTGCCGGCCTCCTGACCACTTACAATTGGAGCCTTGTTGTTAATATTAATAGGCTGTATCATCTATTTATAGTATCCCCCTTCTGGATACCTGTTTTGGGCTGAAGGTTATCCATGGTCATCTATGAGCTTATTTTATCTTACATTGACCTTATGTATTGTTTAAACTTGAATGTAAGTCACCTTGAGCCTGGCTGTGTCCAGGGATGGGTTAAGTATGATGATGAACATGAAGAAATCCCCTCAAAATCTTCAGTCAGAAAAGGTTTTTCTAGCAGACAATAGTTGATGATTCAGTATAAACATTATGAATTGTTCCAATAATAAGCCCATAGCCTGTTCTTCTGGACTTTTTTATTATGTCCAGCAAGTACATTTGACATTATGTAAGTCATAGTGAACAACTTCTTTTTTTTTAATATAAATACAGGCATTGCCATTTATCTTCCTTTTCAAAGATGCATAAAGTGCTTGAAAAAAACAGATCACTGGAGTAGACAGAATGAGAACATCAAATGAATTCCCACTATGTCAGCATATACATATACATATAGTCTTAGACATCCAAGATTACCCCTCCGATCGCCAATCCATGACTACTCCATCTGTTTCCTCAGCGATGGCAGGTTCCTGAAGCTCTGTCAACCAAAAGATTCAATATGAAATTATACTCTTATGAGTTCAACTAGAACATTTGGCTGAAAATACATGGGCAATCTTAATTCTGCCAAATTCAATAGTGGGGATAGAAGAGTCTGAAAAAGGCTGCTAAGCCCATAAACATTATTAAAAATTAACAACATTTTAAAGGGACAAGAAACCAAAATCTGCTGCAAGACAAGATCCCATGAACAGCACCATGCCCTCTAGTACAGTACAACGCAACACAAATGCACTGCAAAGACACTTGCTCTACATGTAAGATAATATTACTCCTTATCAATATGCTGCAGGAGGATTCCCAGTGGGAAAATTCCTTCATGAACCCAAGTGATAAGGCTAGTCAAAAACATAAAACTTTTTTTGGCGTTTTCCCAAAGGAAAGCACGTAAGACTATATTGTCCCTGGTCAATATCCTGCCCATAGTTGTTATGTGGAGGAGGGAAGAGAGGTGAAAAGAAGCAGAGGAGAAAGAAGACCCACCAAATATAGAGAGACATAAGTGAAGATACAAACAACCTTTTACCAAAGGGTAAACTCCAAGGACGAATTTACTGGGAGTGACCATCTGTAGGAAGATACAGGCTCAAAGGAGCAGGCGACTTAGAGCCAAGCTAGACATTATGGTGTCCACAGATCTGACCCATGAACACCCCCATTATAAATAATTTAGAAATGCAGCAAGGGTGCAATGTAGCAGGCCAAAGAGCTCTTATTTCCCTTCTTTCAAGTGGCAAAATGGCCACAGGGGTATTGCAGCACTTGAAAAGGCTCGCGGGGAGTGGGGGTGGGGGCAGCGAAGAGAGCGGGACGATAACAAGAAAACCTCAGCCTGCCACACTGTGGGCCCAATCATGATCAAGCCCTTGCAACATTTTTAAATCCTTTTAAAATGACAGTGCCCTCCACAAGTCAGACCTGTCAACTCCATTATGTCTAATATCAGGCTCTTAGAAAACTTACCACCTGGCAGGGATGTGCTTCTGTGGATTCCTTATTGCAGCTCAGTACAGCCCAGCAAAAATTGGGTTTCCACTTAGCAGGTTTCCCCACCCCATGGCAGCAGCCATCTTCCTTCCTTGGGCCACAGAGGCTGTTTCATTTAAAAAGAATATATCAGCAACTGAATTCAGAGGTTTGCTGATTCTGGATATGGAGGCTACTAGCAGCCATGGCTAGTATCCATTCATGGACCTTTCCTATCTCCCCTGGCACTGAATTTTACAATTTAATGACTCATTGAGTAAAGGGGCATTTCCTTCTATCTTTCCTGAACCTATTTCCCAACAATTTCATTGGGTGCCCCAAGTCAACATATTAAGGTAAAGGCAGAAAAGGCTTCCTCTATCCACTTTCTAAACGCTATGAATGATTTCACAAACCTTTATCCTGTCTCCCGTTAGTCATTCTTTTTCTAGACCAAGAAGTCACAGACTCTCCTGTCTCTCCTACAACCCCTAATTGTAGTTGTGGCCCTCATTTGTACTTTTCCCAGTTCTGCAGAGTCCTTTATGAGACGTGGCAACCAGAAATGCTCACACCAATCCAAATGAGGCTGCATTACAGCTTTATGAAAGGATATAACAATATGGGCCATTTAATTTTCAATCTCTTATGCTTTTCAGGATGGAGTTTGCCCTTTTCATTGCAGCTGCACACTAGGTTGACATTTTAATTGAGAGTTCCAGAGAGTCTTTCCCCTTACATGTCTGTAACAAAAGGGGTGGACCAGTGGTTCCCAACTTTTTCATCCCCAGACTTATTAAAAACAGCTGCTTGCATAACCCACGAAGGAAGATAATAAAATTCAAAACAGTAACATATAATTGGCATATTTATTCAAAATGCAATTAAAATTTCAGTTTAATTTATTCAACAAAATGGATGAACATGATACAGTGATCCAGCTTTTCAAAGTCTGATAATCATTTAGCAACAATCTTTGACACCACATTTAGTAACTGCTTTACAATTCAGTAAATTCTTAATGCCATGGATGGGCTTGACGAAATCATGCCAGTTTCCCAATGTCTGGTTTAAAATCACTCAGCAGGACTTTTAAATCACCATATTCACTAATCTGTTGTCAATTTCTTTGCTTGGAGAGAAGTTGGATGACTACACAGGGGCGTATTGCCACAAAGCAACAACTGGGGCAAGCCTCAGGTGCCATGTCAAGCCCCCTGCCGCCACCCTGGCAAAAACCCCCAAACCTTTTCTTCCCTCCAAGTGGCGCACCCTCCGAGTGGCACCAGCCAGCAAAACACTGGGGGCAGAGCCTTATCCCTAATGCCCAGGTTGGCGGGTTGGTGGTAGCAGCGGCAGGGGGACCAAAATGCACCCCCCCGACCCTCTCGCCTCCACAGATACACCTCTGTGGCTGCACTAAAACCACATTCCACCAAATGTCATATTGGAAATGCAACACAGAGTTTCTTAACTGCTGTCAACAGGGCTGGACAGTGATCAGAAATTTCCTTCCGTAACCAAAACAATTGGTACAATTCCTTAAACTTTGACTTCAGTTCAATGTCATTTTGTAACTCAATTAGCTTTTCCTCCACTACTCTAACTTGCTCAGTATCTGACAATGGATTTAGGACCCAAAATGGAATTTCCATTGATAGAAGATCCTCAAATCATTCAGACATCTCTTCATGCAGTATGTCCAAATGATCACAAAAAAACTTCCAGATTACTTTGTCTCCCACCTTTGTCATCTAGTTTAGACAGGCTTGGAAAGTGGAGTAGCTCGTGCTAGTCTATACTGCGTTTGAACAGAGTTAACTTTGAAATAAATGCAAAGATGACAGATTTGGCCATAAGACTAACCCAACTTCAGTGCAATTGCAAATTCATTTCACTGAGCTTTGCAAACTGATAAGTGGTGTCTTGCAATGTCAGCTCTTTGAGTTCATCATTGAGCAAAACAATATCTTCAAATAACTCCACAACAGTTTTTAAACGTTTGAAGAAGTATATCAGACTGTTGCCTATTTGTTAATAGCCTTTCATTTCACAGACATGATACATTTACACACAGAAAATCAACGCAATCACATAGTGAAATGGCAAGACATCCTAGTGAAGACTGCTGAACTCTTTCAGAGTAACACTCCCCCAGTTAACAAATTAGCAAAGTGTGTCAAGCTAGAAAAGACATGGAGATGAGTCATGCAGCAGAAAGACACAGGACAGCAGGCTTAATATTCCTCTCCTCCCCTTCTTCAATAGAATCCACTCCAGTCTCTTCATAATCCTTCTCTTGGACAGCCATGTCTTCCCGAGCTTCCAAGAACTCTCCTTCCTCCATCCCCTCCCCTATGTACCAGTGGAGAAAGGCAAGCTTGACAGACATCAGGTCAAACTTGTGGTCCAGGCGAGCCCAGGCCTCCACAATGGCCATGGTGCTGCTCAGAATGCAGACAGCACACTGTACTTTGGCCAGGTCACCCCTGGGGGCCACTGTGGGGAGCTGGTATTTGATACCAACTATGAAACCAGTGGGGCACCAGTCCACAAAATGGATGCTACACTTGGTCTTGATGGTGGCAATATTAGCACTGTCATCTTTGGGGACAACATCACCTTGGTACAACAGGCAGTAGGCCATGTATTTACTGTGGCAAGGGTCACATTTAACTATGTGATTGGCTTGCTCAAAGCAAGCATTGGTGATCTCTGCTACATGATAAGCTTTCTCAGCAGAGATGACTGGGGCATAGGTGGGCGGGGAAAACGGATGTGAGGATAGGGCACCAAATTGGTCTGGAATTCTGTCAGATCTACCTTCAGGGCATCATCAAATCACAGGGAGGCTGTGATGGAGGACACAATTTGGCTAATGAGGCAGTTGAGGTTGATGTACAAGGTTCCTGTAGCAGATGTCATAGGTGGCCTTATTGTCTACCATGAAGACACAGTAAGAACGCTCCAAGGTTGTGTGGGTGGCTAGGATGGAGTTGTAGGGCTCGAAGATGGCCTTGGAGACTTGAGGAACCAGGTAGGTGGAGAACTCCAGCTTGGACTTCTTACCATAGTCAACACACAGGTGATCCATCAGCAGGGAAGTAAAAACAGAGCCAATGCCACCTCCAATGCTGTGGAAGCCCAGGAAGCCCTGAAGACCTGGGCACTGGTCAGTCAGCTTCCTATTTAGAACCAAATAAATGATCTCCTTGCCAATGGTGTAGTGGCCCTAGACAGAGTTGATAGCATCCTCTTCCTTGCCAGTAGTAAGTTCTTCAGGGTGAAGGAGTTGGCAATACATTTCAGTGCGCACCTCATCAATCACTGTTGACTCTAAGTCCACAGCGGCTGCCCTGGGGACATGCTTGCCAGCCCCCGTTTCATTGAAGAATGTGCCGCTGAGCATCTGCCCGTCAGGCTGGATGCTGTGTTCAAGACAGCAGAGCTCCCAGCAAGCATTGTCAATCTGGACATCAGCCTATCCCATGTGGATGGAGATACACTCATGCATGACGCTCCTAAGGAAGAACCGCAGGGAAGAGACTGAAGAGGACAGATGAACCTCCTGGTGTTACTTTTCCTGATAAGCTAATTAGACTGTTGCTTATTAATAGCCAACAAACTTCATTGTGAAGTAGCAAATGTTCCAAATCTTCATCATTCTTCCAGAGTAGCCAATCATTGAGAGCATAGGGTTTAATTTTATTATCTGCAGTTATGACGATATGCCATGACTTGTGAAAGCCATCACTGAGATTTTTTGCAACTAGATGTTGGTAATGAATGATACAGTGAATAGTAAAAAAGTTTGGAACTGCTTTTTATATGCAACATACCCATGATACCAACTGGTCATTGATGGTGTTCCATCAGTTGCACAAGGAAGTATGTTAGTAAGTGGAATTTCCTTGTCTTTGAAGAACAGCTCAACCATACAAAAATACTGACTCCCCTTTAGTATCTGTTCTTAGTCCTGGAGATGCCCAGACTCATTCTGGAGAACTTTAACATTCATGCTGAGGATACCCCATTGAGGCCAGCCCAGGTATTTATAACTGTTTTGGGTCTCTATCGAATCGTTAACTGGCCCAACAAATGGAACAGGTCATACCTAATCTTTTGCCCCGAATCTTTGAGAGCAGGTTTGATTTCAGGGCTGGAGATTTGGCCTGAACTATGATCTGATCACTACCTATTCAAAACCAAGGGCAATGTGGCCCCAACACCCTCCAGCAGAGGGAGCACTGTTAAAATGATCTGCTCATGGGAGATCATGGATCCTATTGGATTCTGGAACGATCTAGGATTTTGGGATTCCAAACATATGCTCTGCTTGGAATCTGTTGGGGTTGCAGTAGAAACACAGAATTTCAAGCTCCTTGAAGCTATTGACAAGGCTGGAGACCAATTATCATTTTGAGACCTGTCCTGTAGGTCCCACAGAGCACAATTTCTGTCTTTTCAATCTTTTTTTTTTTAATCCTTAGGCCAAATCGTTTGCCGTTTTGTGGTGTGGCTGTCATAAATATATGGCTATATGTATCTTTATCTAAATCTCCTTGTGATGCAGTAGAGTCCTGCACCTGGAGAAGTACATTAATACAGAAGTACATTACAGTTGCAAAAAAGAGGGGTTTTTTAAATGCTTTGTTTCCTAAGTGGATGGCACCAGACTTTGATATGGCTGATCCGTCCACCTGGATTCACACCATGATAACTTTGGGATTAGACTACTGTTAATTCACTATACACTAGTCTCTCCTCAGAATCAATTTGGAAACTCCAGTTGGTGAGGAACGTCACAGCTTGGCTATTATCGAGACCTATTATCGAGGCCACTAACCTGGATAGCTTTAAAAGGGGCTTGGACAGATTTATGGAGGAGAAGTCAATCTATGGCTACCAATCTTGATCCTCTTTGATTTGAAATTGCAAATGCCTTAACAGACCAGGTGCTCGGGAGCAACAGCCGCAGAAGGCCATTGCTTTCACCTCCTGCATGTGAGCTCCCAAAGGCACCTGGTGGGTCACTGCGAGTAGCAGAGAGCTGGACTAGATGGACTCTGGTCTGATCCAGCTGGCTTGTTCTTATGTTCTTAGATGGAGCATACATATTACTCTCATTCTGAGTCAGTTACAAGGCTCAATTTAAAGTACTGGTTATCACATATAAAGGCCTTTATCACATATAAAGGCCTTCATGGTCTCAACCCCCCATTTCTTCAACACAGTCTCTCCCCCCTATGCACCACTATGACAGCTTCATCAATCTGAGCAGGGCCTTCTACAGGTGCCAATCTGCAAATGGACAAAATTAACAATGGACCATACAAATGTCTTTTCCATTGTCACACCCATGTTGTAGAATGGTCTGTCTGAAAGGATCAGGAAGGTGTCCACTCTCCTGGTTTTCCTCAAATTATGCAAAACTGAATGATTCAAGACGGTTTTTTATATAGGCAATAGGATAGCACTATATAAAATGATTCACAGAGTTACTTGGACAAATTATTAGGGAACTGTGGTCTGTACTATGGTGTATAGTTTGCTGTGTTGGATTCTATTATGCAATTTTGAATCATTTAATGTGTCCATTTAACACTCTAGGCTTTGCTTCAGTTCTGTTTTAGATTCCTGGTTGGTTCTAAAACGCAAATCCTATTTCATTGTTTATTGAATGTCCTATCTTGTTGAATGTATCGACCTTGAGTCCCAGTGAGAAAGGCAGACTATAAATAACATAAATAAACATGTTAAAAAAAGACCTCTTGATCATAAAGTACACATAAGCGAGCAGAAAGTTGACGCATCCAACTGCAATGCGATTTCTGTTGTCCTTCGTATACTGCATAATGTACCATCCACATTTTCAGCCATTTAATCTATGCATCTTCACACTACATGGATGCTGAGAGGTATAATCTCTCAGTGCTTACCAGCACAAACTTGACAAACAACAATGTTCCTAAAAAAGCAGTATACTGATCTGACTGGAGTGCTGGTGGCATATTTACTAAAAATTCTGATGGCTGCCATCAGGTTCCAGCACTATGCAGAGGCAGAAACCTGGAGTGCCATTTGTCAGCATGGAGCCACAACCTGGTCAATTGTAAATAAGAAAACAGTGCGATTGAAGGGGCCCATCTCCAGCACCCCCTGTCTCCCTCTTGCCTCTTAGCACCAACCCTCCAGGGGCAGTACCACCCAATCTGGGAACTACTGGGCTAGACTATAAACATGAAAACTGTGAATTCAGAGAACCTGGTGTACAAGTCGCTATAATATTGATACAACTTTATCTCATTGGCAATTGAACACTACACATACTCTGTGATAGAGGGAAGAAATGGTCAACACGGGGACAAGGAAAACCGCTGCCACATGGGCAGGGAAATCCAAACTTTTACACCCACATAGCTGCTATAAAGGCTTTACTGTGATCTTTCCCAAAGCTTCGCAGCAAAGCAGCTTTGAGAAAAAAATCAGGAAAACCCTTGGAGGTTCACAAACACTGCATAATACTCTGGTGACACTGGAAAAAATGCTTTCCGATGGTATCAAACACAAAGCAAACAACCTGCACAAAAAAACCCATTACATTTAGGCTCACACACACTCCTAAATTACCATCTGGCAAGTTGTCAAAGTAAACAAAACTAAATTTTTGTTTCCTCCATATTACTGGTCTGGAGCAAGTTCAGTTTGTCCAAGAGAGGAATAAAGATACTGTTAACATTTTAACGCTTTCATTAATTTATTCTGCAGGGATGCCATTTTTAACAGGGACAGAGCTACTTTAAAGTAAGAATGATACCAGGGAGACATCATTCCACCCTGGTAACTGAGAAAAGCTTTCTCAGTTATTCTTTAACAGCAGTTGTTCCCATTTATCTTCTGCTGTAATAACTCCCAGAAGCTCTTTTCATGAAGATTTGACATTTGTGTACTCCTTACACAAAAAAAGCTGACATGCTTATAAAGAGGAAGTCCCACTGCTTTGCTGTGATCAGGAAGAGTCACTACATACACTTAGAATCTATGGTAAAGTTCCCCTACATATTGCCCATGCACACCATGGCACCTGCCAAGCCTTCAGACAAGTGGGTGGAGTCACTGTAAGGTAAATATCATTATTGGCTGACCTCATGCAAATAAAAAGGTTTTTCACTGGAGAATAAGAAGGTCTGGTAAGCACCTCAGTTTTCCTTAGTCAGTGTATAATTCCATCTCCCCTCCAGGGCTTCCTTCTCAGGAGATGTGAGGCAGGATATATTCCATTCAGCTCCGCCTCCTGTGGCAGCCATTTTGGGCTGGTACTCACCTGCCTCCCACTCAACATTCCAAATGTGCCAGCAGGTTGAAAAAGGTTGGGTACCCCTAATACATGGATTAGCTACCAGTAGTACTATTTCAGTTCAAGGAAACCTTCACCCCACTGTGTGAAGCAGAAAGCTTGGAAAGAGACAATTTTGAAGGTTAGAGAATAAGTTAAGAAGGAGTGCATGCCATGTATGCTCTCCCTCCAGCTGTCCAGGCCCTGCACGTTCTTAGTGAGTTCCTCAGGGCCTGTAAGATTGAGCTGTTCCACCAGGCTTTTGGTGAGGCTGGCCATGGATTGGCTGCCCCCTTGTGAGGCCCTGCCATAGCGTCAGTCTATGAAATCTAGTGTCAGTCTATGAAATCTAATGAATAAATAAAATAAATAAAATATATCGAGGAGTTTCCACAGGAACAAAAGGTAAGGCTAGTCACTACTTACTCTGTATGCTGTAGTTAGTCTTTGGATCCACCATCAATAGAGGAAGGGTGTTCAAATCTTGGTTCCACTCCGTGAAAAGTAACAGGTCATTGGCAGGAACACTGCTTGCAAGAGGAGATTGCTCAGCAGCATCTGCTATCAACTCAAATGCACAGAGGCGACAGCTTGGCGGTGTTATGCCAGGCCCTCTAGGGAATAAGTCCTTTTCATTCTTTAGGTAACTCCTCAGTGCCCCACTGTGGTGGATGGGTCGTTCCCGGGTCCAAGCCCAATGGGTGGGCTCCTTCAACATTATCTAGATTGATAGTGAAATATAAATTTTAGATTCTGAATTCAGAAACATTTTGGTTAAAAGGAACTAAGCATTTCACATTTGGTTTCTTCCAAGTTGTACCATCGCAAAAGCCCGCCAATCCTTGCAGACCTCCAACAAGATGGGAGATCCCACAACTAGTGGGACACTTCTTATACGTACACATAGCCACCACACACCTGAACTAAGAAAAATCCAAAACAAGGTTGTGGCTGACCTCATCACAGCATCTCCGACTAACAAATGCTCTGTACTTCATTCTAGCCCAAAAGCTATCCCGTGTTTTCAAGAACTGTGGAAACAGCTCCCTCCAGTTATCGCCAAGCGCCCAGGGGAAAATTTCATATTTGTAGTCTTCTTCATCTTCTTCCATATCATTAGCTAAATACCTATAATAAGGAAAAGGAGATGTGGATGCAAAGACTTTAGAAGACTTCTTTACATAGCACTAGATGAGGAACAGGCAACCTATATGGCCCAAGTGCCAAATGAAATGCAACATCTGCCTATGAAAATGCTGGGGTGCTAGCAGTGGTGGGATCCAAAACTTTTAATAACAGGTTCTGATGGTGGTGGGATTCAAACAGTGGCGCCGCTGCACACACGCACCTCCAGTCCCTATTGGGCAGGGAGGTTGCTTTAGTAACCCCTTCTCGGCACTCAGAAAAAATTAGTAACCACTTCTAGAGAAGTGGTGAGAACTGGTTGGATCCCACCTCTGGGTGCTAGTAAACAAAGAGTAGCAAGAGAAGGTCAAGAGACTGGCTGTTGTGGGTTCTCTGTGTGACTGGAGTCTAGTAGTTTTTGCTCCTACCTTTTTTGCCCAAATCTATGGCTGGCATCTTCAGAGGCATGTCACGGTAAGATGTGTTTTTCTCCATGACAAAGAAACACAGCTATAGAAATAATACCCCCTTACCGTGACATGCCTCTGAAGATGCCAGCCATAGATGCAGGTGAATCATCAGGAGCAAAAACTACCAGACTACGCCCACACAGCTGGGAAACCTGCAGCAGCCAGTTGATTCTAGCCACGTTAGCCTTCGACAATGTGGAAGACAAGAGCGATGTGCTGGCTGTGCCTAAGGAGAGAAGTCGCGTAGCTACCACAGGGAGAGGGGGGGCGCCCCACCCTGGAAACGCACCATTAGCATCACGTAGGGGTGGAAAATTGCCCCCACCCCTCCCCTCCCCTCGCCCCACCCCTCCAGGCCCGGCAGAAGCCCGGAGCAGCCTGGTGGGCCCAGCCAGACTGCTTTTTCAGCTGGCTGCTCTTTGGCTGAACTAAGGTAAGGGGGGCCCCACAGGGGGCAGCTCCCCCGGCACCATCTGCCCCCCTGAAGAAGAGGCAGTGGTGGCAGCAATAGCTGTGCTTGGCAGAGAATAATTCACACTGCATGTGCAGCTGAAAGCCTCCTGCACCCACCTGAAAGACTGACTGCACCAAACATCCATGCTGCATATATGGGCAGTGCAGCAACAACTGCATCTACTGGGGATAGGACCAGAAGCAACCTGTGCTCATCTAAGCAAAGTCCCAAACTATATAGGATCAACCTATATTCCCAGCTTTTGGGATGCTGGTGCCAGCTAAATGGCCTTCTTATCACAACCATGCATGCTGAGAGTTCACTGTATTAGATCATATTCCAAATAGTGTAACAAAAAAATTAATTGACTTCCTGATTAGCGTAGAGCTTTCAATAGCTAAGGGTAAACAATCTTCCTTGCCATGACTATAGTGCCAAGTTGAACAAGCAAGAATCTTGCTCAGCCTCATAAAATAAATAAATAGAAAATGTGGGAGAAGTTCACAGTTCTTTTGAGTTTCTAGGGTATTCCAAGAATCTCTAAAATTCATGATCAGAAGCCCCCCCCCCCCATTTCAGTCCATTGATTTATATGAAACACTGCTTTTGTGGGAATAGGGGATGCTGAAGAATAACATAAAAAGAGGTCTGCAGTGGGAAAAGACAATCAGCAGACATTGGTAATTTTGGTCTGGATCCAACTCTCAGTCTAATTGACCTAGTTTTAATCCCTACTGCTCAAATTGGTAGTTAAAAGAATGAAGCGTCACAGGAGACTTACAGAGCCATGAAAAGATTTTTCCGCGTGTATTCCCTTATATGCAGGCCAGCACGTTTGAAGTATGTCAGCACCATAGCTAGAAGATACTGTGAAAAAGGTAGGTTTAACAAAATCAGTGCTACACCAATAATTTCGTGAGGAGACAAGGGGAACATATTAGATGGACACACAAAAAAAAACCACAAGAGAACTTTGTATCTAAAGCAAAAAAGTCACCCATACCTTGTTTCTGTAATTATATACAATGGAGTCAGGAAAATAGCACACCTCAGTTTTAAGTTAAATAGGTGTTTATATGTCTTACAGTGGCTATTTTTATTGTATTTATAGTTTCCACTGGTCTTATCTGTCTATTGTATGCTGTAGGCCACCTCAAGAGCCAATTTAGTGCAGGGTTTGGATATTTGAATCAGAGTTACAAAAGAATATTATCTAATGCTTACAATACTCAAGGTGCTGGGTAGAACGCACAATTCCTTAGAATAACCTACCTTATCTGAAATCCTGTAGCATGTGTCCATTGACAGGAATTCTTGTACCAAATCATCATCTGATAACAAATGAAACAGCAGTTTTCTTTTAATTTTACCTACTTTTTGGCAATATTTACACTGTACATACTGGGATTTGATGGCAGAACCTTTATTACTGCTTCCTCCTTCAAACTAGTAATTTTTGGTTCGGTGAGACCCACAAGCATTCGCTGAATAGCGTTTCAGTTCTCCAGTATCTAATCATTCCTGCTTTACTACCGGTATAGATTCAGTGTGGTGTAGTTTATTCATTTGAATTATAATCTGTGCCTTCTCCTCAACACAGAACTCTGGGCAGTTTACAGCAAAAAAAAGAAGCTAATATTACCAAGTTCTTATTTGGAACTAGGAGAGCTGCAAAAAAAAGAAGCTAATATTACCAAGTTCTTATTTGGAACTAGGAGAGCTGCAATGGGTCACTAATGTATAGATCCCATCTCCTATTAGCTACCATTGGAGTGTTTTTTCAAAAAGGTGCATATACAAGCAGGTCCGGGAAAATCCCGTGATTAGGGGGGGGGGGGCACCAGAAATGGAACTGATCTGTGTTCTGTAGTTTGGCAGTGAGGAAATCTTGAGGGAACCTGGATATTTCGGGTGACTATCCCAGGATTAATCGCCAGTGAGGATATCACCAAAGTTGTTTTGCAGATCAGAGGTGAATCGCATACTACCAGCTTCCTAGCCATTCCTAGTACAAGCGAGCACAGTCAATTAGATTCTCACCCAAGAGGCTGAAGAAGGCATCTTGTTCTTCTTTGCGTAGGTGTAACGCTGGCTGCTGTGCAATTTTCAGGGCTGCTCTGGAAAGATCTCTCTCAGGCACTTGAACACTACTGTATGCTCCCACACCCTGTGTGATCCGATGGCGCTGTTTTGTGCTCTCTGGTTTCACCCCGGTGGGGACCACAGGAGGGACACAAGCACTCTGGTTGTGTCTCATTTTCTTTTCAGTGGCAATAGCAGAGGCTCAAAGGAGTCTTCTGCAAAAGTGGTTTAAATGCAAAGCTTAGTATTCGCCATAAAATGTCGGAAAATTTATCTTGTACAAATTCAGCAAAACTATGTCATACAAGACTGCAAATCCTCTCATGCTGCACAAATTTTAAACAAGTATAATCAGGTGGGAAACCTTAACAGTAATGGAAAAGCCATATAGCTAGACTGTAGCTCTGAAGCACATATAAAGCTAGACCTATTGCAAGAAACTTTTATGAACTGGATAAATACTATAACCTGGGGAAAGGAGAACACTTAGCACCTAGAAGGGTTGTGGTCTGATGACAAAACATCTACTTTACATGCAGAAACTCCCCAGTTCAATACTCTGCACTTTCTTCAAATAATCCTTTTCTACTTTGAAAGCTGCCGCCAGCTGCAAAAGACAACACACTAAGTAAAATCAGCTAATGGTCTTACTTGGTACAAGGAAGCCACGAAGCTGGATAAAAGAACTCCTAAAATACAATTACACATAGTGTGAAGTAAATAGTGGTATTAATAATCATCATGCCAATGTGCTAAGAAGTTAATAACTGGGCAAGTGCCAGTAACAAGGCAAACTGGAAGCTAGATTCTCCACTCTAGATCTTGGTAATTTACAGTGCAATCCTACACTTTCCTGGGAATAAGCCACATTAAACAGATCTGAACAGAATTCTGAGTAGACCTATTTATGATGGTACTGACAAGGAAAATGCACTCAGCACACACTCTGTAACCTAGAATGTCTTTTTTTTAACCTAGAATGTTTAGTACCTTGATGACTGATCCTAGTTTTACTAATACTTTGGAAATAAGCTAAGCAATTTCTGTCCAGCAGCAAGTGATCAGAAACAAACCCCAGAAAAATGTCAGATGTGGGACAAAATTAAGATCAATGGCCTTTTGATTTCTCTTTTACATACATTATTACCAAACTTTGATGCTAAAATCTAAATATATGTGCTAGCCTCACTTTTGGTTTTTAGACAAGCGGGGATGCAGAGGAAAAAGACAATATCCTATAACCAGTTGTGGGATTCAGCAGGTTTGCACCACTTCAGCAGAACTAATTATTAAAATGGTGCTTGTAAACAACCAGTTAAATTATTTGAATTCCACCACCAGAACCTGATGTTAAATTATTTGAATCCCACCACTGCAAACAAACAGTAGCAATAATCCTAGAAATCAGATGCTAGTTAGTTTCACCAATAGTCTTTAAATGAAAGGGAAAACAAGGCATAACAAGACACTGTGACTATCAAATAAAACCTATAGAAAATGTTGGGGAAGAAGCAGAAACCCCGATTGTGTTTAAGTAAACAGAAGGGGAAAGGTTAAAACTTAATTAGACAGAACAATGTTCAAAACAGACTCTAGACCTTAACAGAATGCTGTTCTTCAGCCATATTCAGTTCAGTGTTAATTAATAATCTAAGCCTCTCATTATTTATTCACACATGTGAAATATATTAGCACGACTTAGACAAAGTTAAACCTTTTTAGGTCCCAGATTTAAGAAAGCAGAATTTATGCACATTCTTTAGCTCTCTAATCGAAATGAACGGGTCCTAAAATTTAGCACAGCTTTAGCTGGTTCTTGAAAGCATCTCTACAGCATAGCTGTTCTCACGTGATAATGCAACATTTGTGTTGCATATGCATCAACATGTGAGCATACAAATCAGCAAGGGATACCACATATACCTCACAAGAATAGCTTTTTAAAAGTTGCCTCATTATACGCTACAATGAGCGACTACAAATAATTATAACTTAGTAATAAAACGGTCCATTAAACCTCTTATATTTGAAATAAAAAGGTAGGAGAAGTTTCCCCCAGGGGGCGCTATAATGCTGAGTGAAAAACAATCATTTTAGGCTTCTGGAAAAAAAATAAAAACGGCAACTGAGGTAAAATGACAAAAGGACAAAAATGCAGCTACCGCCTATACCGAAAACCCCGCCCCTTCCAACCAACTGCATTTCCCGCCTTTTCCCCGTCTCTGTCTTACCCACCCACCTGCACAGAGCAAACCACCCAGCAGAACTTGTTGCCAGCTGGGTGGCAATAAAGATTAACCCCGCCCAGTTTCTCAGTGGCCCTTTTTATAGGCTCCACCAGGCCTGCCGCTCAACCAATCACCAATGGGAATGCGAGGCGAGACGGTCCCGGTGTCTCTTTCTACTCATTTCGTAGCGTGGGGCTTGTCAATCAAAAGATGCAATTCGTCTAGTACGCTGATGGAGCGCAGGTCCCGGAGGACTTGGTATCTCTTATCTCTAAGTAGCAGAAGTAATATGCTTTTTGGAGGAGAAATCAGTTTTTGAAAGCAAAAAGCATAGGATGACTTTTTTTTTAGTTAATCTAATGAATAATAGACAGTGCTTTTCTGTTCTTTTGTTTTCTTTTTTGAGTGTAAGTATATATGAGAGCCAGTGTGGTGTAGTGGTTAAAGCAGTGGTGGCGAACCTTTGGCACTCCAGATGTTATGGACTACAATTCCCATCAGCCCCTGCCAGCATGGCCAATTGGAGTGCCAAAGGTTCGCCACCACAGGGTTAAGGTGTTAGACTAGATAGAACCTGGAAAACTCAGGTTTAGATTCCTGTTGAGAGCCAGGTGATCAACCCAGTCATACAGTCTCAGCCCTGACCCTGGCTTGTATTTGGATGGGATAATTCAAGGATCTTGATGTGAAGGCAGACAGTGGCAAGTCACCTTTGAATGTCTGTTGCCTTGAAAACCCTGTCAGCTAGGACTTGATGGCATTTTTTTTAAAAGATGGCACTATGTAGTTTCCATCAATTTCATCCCCAGCGTTTGGGACAGCCCCCATCCCACCCCAAGACCAGCTCTCAGTATCAGGGAATACCACTATAAGAATAAGAGAAAATACCAATTAGCAGGTATTGCTTTGGGGATTTTAAAATTTATTTTCTTTGGGACTAGCTACCTGTAACTACTGAAATCAGTGAGTCTTGGATAGGAGTTTCGTTTAGCTAGATCAGAGGTGGCCATGCTGGCAGGGGCTGATGGGATTTGTAGTCCATGAACATCTGGAGAGCCGCAGGTTGCAGACCCCTGAGCTAGATGGTGCCTGCTATATGAGTGTGTGTGTGTGTGGGGTGTGTGTGTGTAAAGTACCACCAACTCGTGGCCAACTAATGGCAACCCCAGCAAGGGAGCTTTTGAGGCAAGTGAGAAGCACAGGTGGTTTGCCATTGCCTTCCTGTACAGAATCTTTGGTCTCCCTTATAAGTACCAAGTTCTTCTTAGCTTCTGATATTTTATTAGATTGGCCTGTATACCATGCCACCTTCCTGTTTATGTGAGTGTGAAAGATAACAATCTAAAAACAGTCTAGGTTTGCTGAATAAGGATCTGGTAGGCAGCCCATGTTCTGGTTCTTCTGATAACTGTCCAAACTGTCCAAACTATCACATACTTCTGATAACTGTCCAAACTCCAAAAAAAATCCTGAAATAGCCACTTTCTCTCAACAGCAGTGTTGTGAACATCCTTCAAAGCCAAACAGAGATTCCATATCTCTGTGCTGGTGGATGGATGATCCTTCACAAGTAAGTTACCCTTGGTTAGTACCTTCCCTCCAAAATCCCACATCAAATCTGGGTTCTGTTTGTGCAGAGGGGAAACATGAAGCATTTTTGGCATTCTACTATTGTGTACATCAGGTAAGCAAGAATTATTGACCCAGCTGTATGACATTTATCTTGAGCTATCCAGTAAGCAGTACAATCTAGACATTTTTTTAAATCCGACAAAAGATGACTGAGTTGTAGCAGTTGAAAATATTTGCTTTTTTGTGTTGCCGTATTTGTGTTGCAGTAGAATTTTTGACTACCCAGTGTATAATGTCTCTTGGGCTGCTTTAGATTAAAAAAAAATTAAATGCAAGAATAATCTGGGACTCTTCTGTTCATGAGTTGGTGAAAACCTTGTGTGTATCCTTGAAGTAATAATAGTTTAAAGATTGATAACTAAAGTATGTCATTAATTATAGATCACTACTGTGTTGCCAGCTCTGGGTTGGGGAATTCTTTGATATTTGGGAGGAGGTAGAGCCTGAAGAGGTGGGGTTTTGAGAGGGGAAGAACTTCCTCTGCATGTAATGCCACAGAGTGCAAAGCAGTCATTTTCTCCAAGGGAACTGATCTTGGTTATCTGGAGATCAATTGGAATGGTGGAACATCTTTAGGGGTTACCTGGAAGTTGGCAGCCCTACAGATCAGCCATATTTTTTGACAATGAAATGCAAAGAGGTACAAATTGGCAAAGTGTACGAAAAGCATAGGGCTGGTGGAAAAGGTGAAAATACATTGTGTGCTTTTCATTTATAAATAATCTGATTGACATTTTAAAACATGTAATAAACAAAAGGGAGAAACCCTGATAAACAAACCCCACTCTTGAGCAAGTTTGGGCATGCAACAAAGATGAGCTTTGCATGTTTTCATTGGATGCTTTCATAAGAAAGAGGGGACACACATGTTGCATGAGTCTACTAATAGAGTATATAGACCATTATTCATTGTACTTGCAAGGAATGGTGAGCTATTATGTATGTTTACTTGGAAGTAAGTCCCACTGATCTAATGGCATAGTTCTCCAGTATTTCACAAGAGAATGGGAAAATCTTGTGTCATTATTGTACTAGTCTAAATCTTGATATATCTTAGGAATTTTGTATGAGGCACAAGGGAGAACAGTTTTTGTATTTCAGATGCTTTTATGGATCAGAAGTATTTTGCTTAGAACTGCCCTTTGGCCTACAAAGGTGACTGGATTTATTTAAAGGGTGCCACAAGGTTTGTTTTAATCTTGAAGATTTGTTGTTCCTCTAGTCTCTTCTCAAGGTTTACTGCCTGAAAGTGGAACACCCCCCCCCCCCAATCTGGCATAGCTAAAGACAAGGGTGCTGCTAGCATGCATCACCAGTCAAATATTCCCTGTGATTTCCAGTATGCCACATTTTGGGCTCTCTCAATTTCAGAAGTACAAGATATTTGATTACACAAGAGCGCTGCTACTGTATCCCAGTAGGACCATGCTCAATTCCCCACTTTTCTGGGATAAATTGGCCCTGTGGAATTTTGAGTCTTATTCCCCACCCCATAGATTTCCCCGTTTGTTGTATGCTGAATTAATTTACTACGTGCAACAGTCCTGCAGTGGCTCCTGTTAGTGAACAGAGTTGCCAGCTGGCCAGGACAAAGGTACCCTGTCCCTTTAATAAATGCTTAGTGTGTAGGAGGGTGGCAATGGACAGGTGAAACTTTTCATGGTATGGAGCTAGATACAGCTGGTGTCTACTGCAGCTCAAATTGATATTAAAGGGACAGACAGAAGGAGCTGGTTAAATTTTGGCAACCCTTTCAGTAAACTGTCCTGATGAGGACCATTTCCCCTTTTTAAAAGAAGGTTGATAAGTCAGATAAGGTATTGGTTTGTGCTTGTTACCGAACAGTTACAGCTTAAATATATTTGACCGTGTCTATGGTGGAATAGCAAAGGGAAGAAATGGGGTGACGTTTTGCATTTGTATTTGTTGATCAGCAAAAGAACTTCAGAACCCTGCTTAGTCACACCAAGGTCCATCTGGATGGACCACTGGTCCTATCCAGTAAACTTAGCTTAGGTTGCTACTTATGTTCTCATCTACTTCCATCACCCTTTGCACCAGTGGCCAGTTGATGTTATGCATAGACTGTTCCTGAATATTTATGTTCCATTTAGTTGTGCGCTTGGCATGAGCACTGAAGTCACATCCACTCTCCACAAATGCATTTTAATGTTTTAAAATCCCAAACAGGAGGCTAGAGTAACTGTGAAAATTTTTAAAAGGCACCCCAAGTGTCTCCTCAAATGCAGAAACAGGGAACACACCTAATTTGGAGGAACCAAGTTTGATTCCCGCTCTGCTGCCTGAATTGTGGAAGCTTATCTGGGGAATTCAGATTAGCTTGTACACTCCAACACACGCCAGCTGGGTGACCTTGGGCTAGTCGCAGCTCTTCTGAGCTCTCTCAGCCCCACCTAACTTACAGGATGTTTGTTGTAAGGGGGGAAGGAAAAGGAGTTTGTAAGCCCCTTGCAGGAGTCTCCTTGCAGGACAGAAAGGGGGAATATAAATCCAACTCTTCTTCTTCTTTTTCTACCTAAGCAGTTCTATCGAGAAGACCTATTTTACTGGATGGTGGTTACTCCCAGGGAAGTGTTCTTAGGATTGCAATCCATACAATGTTTTACCGGTATTTATTTTATTTTACAAAATGTATACCTTACCTTTCTGTTTTCATAAGGGCCACCAAGATCACTAACGAATTAAAATATGCATAATAAAATCACACACCAAAAAACCCAGACTAGCATACATATAAAAACATAACAAAGGAATATCTAATGAAACCAAAAAATTATTCACTTGCTGATGGAAGATTGCAACAGAAGGGGACAGACAAATGTTCCTGGGGATAGAATTCCAGAGTTTTGGTGCCCCTACCAAGAAGCCCCTAGTATGATGTACTGGGATCATAAAATAGGGATTGGCTGTGGTAAACAGGATAAATGTAGAATATACAGTGAGATATATTTGCAGTTCTGTAAGCATAAGGTTGAACTCTGAGTAGACATGGGACAGGTTTATTGGGGAAAATTTTACCACTCAGTTACCCCATCTTATCCTGAATGAGACAAAAATATTTTGCCTCTGTTTTACCTTTTAACCTGAATGCAAGGAAACACGTATGGCATTTCAAAATCACAACAAACAAATAAATAAATATGTATTAATTGCAAAGGATTATTGCTCAATGGCAGAACACATTTTAACAAAAAGTTTTGTGACACCTTAAAGAACAAGATGTTATTGTAGCATAAATACTTGGTAAATTCTCAGTCAACAATAGGTTTAATTGATTAACCAGGACTTAAAAACAGAAACAAACATTGCTCATCCATTACAGATACTAAATAAGCTAATGTAACTAGAGCTGTTTAAAATTTTATTTATGTTGCTTATAGTTCATGGTAGGAGACAGGATGCTGGACCACTTGTCTGATCCAGGAGGGTTTCTCTTCTATTCACCTTTCTCACAGAGACCAATGCAGATTACATAGTGCAAGTCAAATACAATAAATTGGATGGCACATACAACAAACAATACAATACGTTTTGGACTGTAGAAATCTGAAAACAAGCAAAAATCTGAAGACAGATGAAAACGAAATTGAATGCTCCCTATATTTTGTTTAAACCCCACCCGATGGTGACCCAAACTGGTTTACATCATTTTCTTCTGCTCTGTTTGGTTCTTACAATAATACCATGAGATAGACTGTGAGCGACTAATCCAATTTGTGAGCTCCCAAAGGTGGGCCACCGCGAGTAACAGAGTGCTGGACTAGATGGACTCTGGTCTGATCCAGCAGGCTCTTTCTTATGTTCTTATGTTCAAGTTCACACAGTAAAATTCCATGGCAGATCAATGGAACTATGGCACATCCATGGTTCCACTTTACCTTGCATCTTTTTCACAGTAATGTCAGAGTCTGATAAAATTTCTCATCTTTAAAATGAGGTTAATACTCCACTTTTTGGTTTTGCATTGACAGATTTAGGGAGCAACCCTAAACAACTACAATCACAAATGAATTACATTTTATTCAATAGGATTTACTCCCAGAAAAGTGTTCTAAGGACTGGAGCCTAAGGCCTAGCACGTTTTTAAATGGTACATAAAACTTGATGAGGACTAGAATCCCTAAATTTGTTCACATAACAGATTTTGTAGTAAAGATAATTTCCCCGAGTGGGGGAATAACCCTTCTTCACTGCTGTACAACTACGGAACTACGTGTCCAGCAAACAAATGGTACACTCAGGATTTGAACCCCGAACCCCATACCCTTTCTCCCTTAGTTAGTAACTGCTGTTCCTTTCCCATTGGCCACTGCTTGGCTGATTTTTCCGATTGGAGAAGGTGTCTCGTTTTGGGCCAATCAGCGGGAGCCACGGGATCCTCTTCGCCCGGTCAGTGTTCGCGCACAATACCAAGAGAAAAAGTTTGGACTGTACCATCAAAAGAATGGGGACGACGAGGTTCAAAAATTAGCTAAGGAAAAGGGGCAAAACCTTAGAAATATAATTTTTAAATCTTTTATGGCAGCTCAGATCGACGTGGCGGCGGGGACTGAGCGCTTTTCTGTTTCCGCGGGTGGGGGTGTGTGAAACAAACAAAACAACTCAGGGAAACGTTTGGTACAGCCCGGCCGGAAATGAGGTGTAAGAAAACCTTCAGAACATCCGGTTGGGGGAGCAGGAGAGTTGGCGGCGGCGGCGGCTGAGGTGTGCACGAAGGCTTCCGGGGTTCCCGGTGAGCATAGGGACGGGGTGGTTGTCATTGGGGTGGGGAGTCTGGCGTGCCTTGATTGTTGTCGTGGGTGGCAGTCAAGGGCATGGCCCAAGAGAGTTGCCATGCAACTGCGGTCCCTTGGGTGCGTCTGTCACCGAGGACAGCTGCCCGAGGGCCCTCGCCTCTGAGAGTAGCCCGGTTTGGCACTTAAGGAGCGCTTTGGCATTGCTCTAGGGCACTACTGTTGCAGTTGGGGGTGGGGTGGCTGGGACTGAGTATTGTGTGGACTGGGAGCTTTCTCGTGTAGTGTGGCTCTTCAGGCTCTGTCACAGTTTTTAGGGTGGATGTGACGCTTTTGTGTGCCCAACATGTTTTGTATTACTTCCGTACACAAACGTTGTAGTGTAGGCGGGTATCATAAGAAGATAAGAGCCCTGCTGGATCAGATGAGGCTGGGTGACAAACGTGGGAAGGTAGCGGTTAAATTGGACTGAGGAACCTTATTTATTTGGGTTCGCTTGCTTTCCCATCGCGTCTGTTTTATCCCTGCAATTTTACCCCAGCCCCCCGTCTTTCAGAGTGGCCAGCCAGTTATCCTGGAGGATTAACAAAACGGGAAATAGAGGCCCTGATGTTTCTTTTTCACATGGGTATCATGATCTTCTGTATGGGTGGGGGGAAGAAGACAGGCTGAAGAAATGCTGATTTGCCGTCCTCGTGAGTTTATGGCAGAGGTAAGCTTTGTACCAGGAGTGTGAACTCTTAATTGTTACACCTTGTTCCTTGTTGAACTGCTTATAATTTCTTTATTACCAAAAGGAGGGGGGTAATGGGATGTTTAATCTTGCAGCTGGTGTGGTTGTACTTACAGAAAAGTCACAACTGCATTGTTTTGGTAGGTGGTGGTGGTGGTGGAAGGGGAAGTAGAATATAAGCATTTGTTATTAAGACAACAAACAGCTTGGTGTTGCTCCACAGCCTTGGATTGGTCTTATGATTTCAAAGCAAAGAGGTGTCATGGGAAAAGTGCAGCTGATCTATAATATATTATTAGGGGTTCAAAGTTTGCTTTGTTGTTTGCAGCATGCCAGAGGATCAGTGGTGCACTGCTAAGTGCCTTTTATATTATATTGTTATGAATGCAAATTATCCCAGTGCTTTAGTGCCTGTGTTTGTTTATGGTAGCATTAAGACGTATTTGCTTGAACTCATACTCTGGAGTCTCCAGAAATGCAATTTGTAGTGCATGCTACCACATTTCAACACTGCAGTGTTCAAATATGTGTGATGTCAGGTAACTGAAAGGAGGGAGAGCTGAAGTATGTATCATGTAAGTGGAACATCAGAATCATGAGATGTGGTGGCTAAAAGGGGCTGTCACTGTAGGGAGGGAGGGGCTGGATATCTGTTCTGGGGAAGAATGAGATTGTCAGCAGCTGTGGCCTGGAAACTCTCCTGTCATGGATGAAGGCTGTGAAGCTTGTTTGTGGAAGCTGGATGTGGGGTAATAAAAGCTGAAGACTGGACAGGCGTGTTGGAGGCAAAGATAAAATATGGCAAAAGTGTCTGTATTTTGTGGGAGTTAGAGGGGATTGAAGGTATGAGCTGCGGTTTAAGAGAGATAGTGGTAACAAGGCCTGGAAGATTGGAATTCAAATGGGGCTTTGATAATGGGAGGTTGTGCAAATGGGAACATTAGGAGTGAGTGATCTGCTAGACAAGGGCATGTGCTTCAAGGAATTTGTGAATTTATAAGAGAGGAAGCCTTTGAAAGGTGGAGGGCTTGTATTGGCTGGGGGACTATACTAGATGTCTTGTGGTGTGTATGTGTGGAGGCTAACAAGCAGAGTGGGTGCATAGTGAGGTACTTGGGAAGCTAGTGATTAGGTTGTACTGAGGAACCTGTTTGGGATTCAGTTTCTTTCCTATCATGTCTGCGTCATCTCTGCAACAAAATACCCCTTTTATTGTATCTTCAATGAAGTCCTGTGAGATGGTGAGCAGAGAAGTAGTAACGGGGCTAAGAAATTCAGTGAATATTGTGGCAGAGTTGGACTTGTGTGCAACATGATACTTGAACCCGTTACGTGGGCTCTCAGTTTCTGCACCTGTGCAAGAGAGGAGGGGAAAGGTAGGTAGCCTGTGCTGAACCAAGAGGAGGATGGTAGCCTGTGCAGGCTGGAGTATTGGTGCATGTAGTTCCCGTATTCCAGAGAACAACCCTACAGTGATTATTATTTCTGCTGCCTATTAGCTGTTGTTGGTTTTCATTTTGACTTGCAGCTTAGTTTTTTCTGCATCTTTACCTGGAAGATTCTGCTTGGGCCAGTCATTCTTATGCTGAGGAAGTCTGGATTGGTGTAGGTCATCTATTCCTCCTGCAGTGATGTGACTCTCAGTCTGTTGGAGAGTGGCAGAATTCGTGTATTCAGCCCTAATGGCTGGGTATTGGTTAGCCAGGCCTGTGGGAGAAACTACAAATTTCTAAGATGTATGTGGAATGTTTTCTATCCGCATTCCAGTTATTATTACCGCTTATCAACTAAATAGTTTCCCAGTCAGGAGAGGACGATAATGCAGCAGGCTGTCATGCATTGTGGAAGGATGTGAGGGGGAGTCCTTTCTAGATTTGTAAGAGGAGAGAGAGTTGCAGTTGAGCCAGAGAGATCTGCGTCAAAATTTTCACCCAGCTATGATGGTCAGTGGGAAATATTGGGCCAGTAACTACTCCACATCCTGATTTAACTCAAAAGATAAATTAGAAGGGTACAGGATATATGTGCTGCCCAGGACACCTTGGAAAAGGGTGGGTTAGAAATGTAAGAAATGCAAGTTCAAGGCAGGCTGTGGCATTCCACTAAGTGATGACTGTTCAATCTCACTTTTTATATTTATTTATTTATTTATTTATTTATTTATTTATTTATTTATTTATTTATTTAGATTTTTATACCGCCCTATCCCCGAGGGGCTCCGGGCGGTGTACAACATCTATCTTACCTTTTAACAGTTTCCTTTACAATTATGACAGCACTTTTCCTTGATTCTCAAGCTGTTGGTATGAATGGGTACTTTCCCTGTTTTTGGAACTTGGGGTGATCTACCTAGTAACACAATATTGGGCCATAAGTAGAAAAAATCTTTCTTGGATGGACACAGTTCAGATGGGGTTTGGTTGTTACACCATGCTCAATGTCAGACATTTCTCTTCCCAGGTCAGATTGGCCAGGTTGGGGGTGGGTTCTGATAGAGTGAAGCATTTCCATTATTGACAGACTCCTGGAACCAACAAAGGCCAGGAGAACAGGACAGCTGACACAAGGCTGAACACAGTCTGCTGGGAAGTTCTCCTGTACAATACCCACTGAAATGGACTGTGCTTTTGTGCAGCTCCATTTCAGTGAGGGTTACGCAGGTTATGTGCCTGCTGGCTATTGTGCCTTATGTTTGTGTTGCTTAGAATTTCTATTTCAAGTACTTATGTTTTGTGCTTTTTGGCAGCAGGCAACTTTGCTCACTCATTTCAAAGTGAGGTAGATACTTGGTGGTGGAAAATGCTGGCAAGTTGCACCAAGTTATGGCAACTCCAAAGGGTTTTCTCTTTTCAGGAGAAGAAAAAAAGGTACTTTGCCATTACCTTTCTCTGCAAAATAATCCTATGCTTTCTTTTGTGGTATCCCATCCACGTACTGATTAGAGCTGACCCTGTTTAGTTTCCAAGGTCTGAGGAAACTGGGCTAGACTCCCTGAACCATCCAGGTCACATGTATAGGCCCCTAAGCCAAAATCTGATGACTTTCACCTTCGTTGGTTATGGTAAATGTTTCTGCGTAGTGGTTAGTTGTCTGGCTGTATTCCAGAAATTGCTACAGAAAAGTTCTCAGAGTGAACTTTGGGAAGTAATATGTAAACTGGGTAATAATCTCTCTGGACCAAGTTGCTAAGGGGTGCTTACATTATATTGCATGTCCAGAGTGAGTGGGTCAAATGTGTGACAGTTCCACCCCCACAACTGCCAAGCACCCCAGTTAGCATAGCTTGGTTAATTTCTATAAGTAGGGCTTATTATTGAACCATGCAAGCATAGACAGGCCCCCCCAGTTTGGAAGCGCCTGTCCAGACTCAATGACTAGTAGAGCCAAATTGCATAGGCCATTTTTGTTTGCTTGTTTTAGGCATGAAAATTTGTGTGTTAGACATTGGAAGTATGCCCATTTAGGTATGGGTAGGCAACTGGGCTCCCCCCGCCCCCCAAGAAGTTTATTTGTTGCATTGAAGAGCCAGTTTTTATGAAGTGTGCCTGGACACCCTGAGGCAGTAGCCATTTACCTAGCACAGATAATTGTTGCAAACATGAATGCACTGTGTCAGGATAAGTGCACGTAGAATAATTAGATTGTTCATCAGACTGCCTAAGAATAGTGATATGGATGCACTGGGCCATTGCAATGCAAATTACATGGTTTTTCCTGTTTTGTAAACCGAGCCAAATGCTGCCTCGTCTGTTTCTCTAGCCTGACTCTTTCCATTTTCTCTTCCTCCTCTTCAGGCTGCAGGGCGCTGGGCTGGGGAGATGTTCCGAACAGCCATCATGATGTCTGCCAGCCTGGCCTTGACCTCGGCAGTGGTGGCCCACGCCTATTACCTTAAGCACCAGTTCTACCCAACTGTTGTGTACCTGACGAAGTCCAGTCCCAGCATGGCGGTGAGTGCTCTTGCCTCAGTGGGCAAGGAGAGGGTACCTTTTCAGTTTAGAAGATTCTGGGTCCCATTTTCAGTGTTTCCAGAAAGAAAAAGAGCCTACATCTGGGGACTCTTGAGATATTTCTCACAGTTAGGATAGGCAGTAGTGAGGTAGGTCAACCCATGGTCTGTCTGAACCATACAGTTATGGAATGATGGTTGCTTGTTCTGGGTTTTAGTAATTCCACTTGGTTAACTAACATTTGACAAGCCTATGACTGTTTCCTTTTTTCATTCTGGATGGCTGGCTGTAGCAGTTACGATGAGACTGGGTATTCTAGGTGTTTGCTGGTTCGTTGCAGATGTTGAAGAAATGTTTAGTTGTATATACAGTTATACAATTAAACAGTTATACAGTAACTGCATATACAGTTATACAGAGAGCAGCAGTGGTTAAGAGCAGGTGCTCTGTAATCTGGAGAACTAGGTTTAATTCCCCGCTCTGCTGCTTGAGTTGTGGAGGCTTATCTGGGGAACTAGATTAGCCTGTGCACTCCAACACACACCAGCTGGGTGACCTTGGGCTAGTCACAGCTTTTCGGAGCTCTCTCAGCCCCACCCACCTCACAGAGTGCTTGTTGGGGGGGGGGGATGAGATTGTAAGCCCCTTTGAGTCTCCTTACAGGAGAGAAAAGGGGATTGTATAAATCCAAACTCTTCTTCTTCATCATCTTCAGCATTAACTGAATCCAATGGGTCTACACTGTATCTGGTACTAAGATGGTTTATTATGTAACCCTCCAAGTTTGTGTGAACACTTTTGTTAAACCTTTTAATACATTAACAGCTCAGTGTTCTTACTTAATGTAGAATTAAAATGAGGACGTAGCAGGAAGGATTTGCCTTACTATGAAGACTCCACACCCTTCTTTCCGCTTGTTACCTGAGCATGCACCCATTCGTCCCTTTCAAGGGGCACATCCACTTTTAAAGCAGAAGACTGAGCTGAACAGAGAGTTGTATATGAACATCTTCCTTATGTATATTTCCGCAGACACATAATACATGTGAGCTGCCTAGATGCAAACTGCAGCAGTATCCCCTATGGCACTGCATGTGCATTGAGGCCCTAATGTCTGCCTTTACCTGAAACAGTTTAGTTTCAGGATTGACAAGTATGTAGCGGGTGATCAGGTGGCAAGAATCTCTTAGAATGGGAGGGGGCGTAGGCCGTTTGCTGAAGGAGCAGGAGCCTCTTGAAGAAAGGACAGCACCTTGGCAGCTGTTGAGGGCACGTGCGTAAGAGCGGCTCTGCTGGACCAGGCTTGTGGTCAGCTAGATGGTCTGGAAGATCCACAAGCAGGAACCTGGAGGCTAAAGACTCTTCCTGTTGACCCTTTCCCCCAGCTACTGCCATCCTGATGGTATACTGCCTGAAAATAGCAGGTGCTTTTATTCACCCATGTGCTAAAAAAGATGTGATACTGGTACTGAAGAGTTTGTAACCCATCTTACAGACCCAGCAATTGGTTGAGGAGTGTGCGAGCCTTGTTGGGGGGGAAAAACCTCTGGTTTTCATTGTGGTTTGCTAATGCGGTCATATTTTGTGTTTGGGGAACTTTAGTACATTCATTTGAATGAATGACGG
Source organism: Sphaerodactylus townsendi (assembly GCF_021028975.2). NCBI lineage: Eukaryota > Metazoa > Chordata > Lepidosauria > Squamata > Sphaerodactylidae > Sphaerodactylus > Sphaerodactylus townsendi. The sequence continues at coordinate 26,944,293 of NC_059425.1, read as the reverse complement.
TGATGGAACACGCATCCTGTTCTTACTGGGACTTAGCAGAGCAAATTTGGCGTGCCAGCCTCTTAGCAATGAGCTGTGTTATTTTAATAAATTTGTTCATACACCCAGGTGAATTCAGCCCCTTTGGTGCAATGTGTTTGCTAGGACCTGAGAGGCAGATTTGAATCCCTGTTCTGCCATGGAAATTTGCTGTGTGACCATGGTCGAGTCACACACTCTCATCCTGGCCTTCTCTCAAGATTGTTGTGAGGATAAAATGAGAGGAAAACTATGTAAGCTATGTTGCTTCCCAGTTGGGCAGAAAGGTGGAATATAAATGAAGTAAATAATTAATTTGTGCCAATTAAAAAAGCAGTGCGTGGGCAAAGTTGCCATCTTAATTTCAGAGCATCTGAGATTTTGCTTGGTCGCTATTGAAAAATGCCTTGGAGTGGAGCCTCCCTGATTCCAGTGTTGCCACTTTAATGGTGGTTTTAATTGTGGGGGTATTTGGAGATTCTTCTGGCTGCCTTAGTAGCAGGGAGGACAGGGAAAACTCCCAGGAGACCATTGTTTGCTCAAATGCAGACAACTAATCTCTGTTTTGTGGGGGGACCTTTTGCCAACATAGCCTGTAGTTTTAAGTATCTACAAATGGGGGGAGGGGTCATGTTTATTTTAGATACATTGATATCTATCCAATTTTTTATTTTGTTTTAGTGCTTGGACAACCAGAGATAAGCACAGGGAATTTATTTTGTTTCTGCTTACCCGCTTAAGCTAGGAATCCCTGTTATAATCGAAAACAATAAGTTCTTGGGTGCTGTGTGGTTTCCGGGCTGTATGGCCGTGTTCTAGCAACATTCTCTCCTGACGTTTCGCCTGCATCTGTGGCTGGCATCTTCAGAGGATCATCCTCTGAAGATGCCAGCCACAGATGCAGGCGAAACGTCAGGAGAGAATGTTGCTAGAACACGGCCATACAGCCCGGAAACCACACAGCACCCAAGTGATTCCGGCCGTGAAAGCCTTCGACAATACAATAAGTTCTTGGTCTGACATACTGTGGGAAAGTAATTAAAATGTCTAGGGAGATCCCTTTTCTCAACAGTGGGGGTGTTTATCTTGCAAGGATCAGAACAGGAGACTCTATTCAGTGGAATGCCTTGATATGTCTTTAGTGAAGTGCTATCTGTTAAGAAGAGTGTGAAGTTATTTTTAATTTCTCTCTTTTTGTGTGGCAGGTTCTGTACATTCAGGCTTTCGTCCTGGTGTTCCTGTTAGGCAAATTCATGGGCAAAGTATTTTTTGGGCAGCTGCGAGCTGCAGAAATGGAGGTGAGTCTGCTGGTGAACGGTGATTGTTGGAGCAAAACAGCGGTCTTGATAGGGAAGTGAAATGTTTGAATATTAAGGGGAGTGCGTGCATTTAACAGCTTGAAGGAGTCAGGGTCTTTGTGTTCTCCTTTGCTGAGAAAATGACCTGGCTATCAAAAGTTTCACACAGTTGCTTCTAATTGTTGAACTGTTTCACACAAAAGTGGAGCCAAAGGGTGGGATTTTCCTTCATATGAAAACAGGGGGACGTCAGGACATGCTTCCGTGTTCCCTGCCAGCCAGTTAGGTTGCCTGTGTGTTGGTGAACCTAAAGGCATAGAGGTCTCCAGTCCCACTTGACTACAAAGAACAAGTGTTAGAAAAGAGGAATGTTCTTCTGTTTGAGGCTCTGTGTGTGTACACGCATGCCTTGGAGGGGTGGGGGGGAACCGGGATTAGAGAGAGGGCCTTAAATCAATCTTTTCCACACAGCATCTGCTTGAGCGGTCATGGTATGCAGTGACCGAGACCTGCCTTGCCTTCACAGTCTTCAGGGATGACTTCAGCCCCCGTTTTGTGGCCCTTTTCACACTCCTGCTCTTCCTCAAGTGCTTCCACTGGCTGGCTGAAGACCGGGTGGACTTTGTGAGTACAATAGCAAATTTACAGGACCTCAGTATTTTGGGAAGGCATGCTAAGTGTGTGATTTGTGCTAGGCTGGGCTGAAAGTGTTTTACTGCAGAAAAACAGTGGAATTTGGCATATTGGGAAATACCTTTATTTCATTTTAGTGTTTATAAATGCTAACTTTTTCTTCTTTTTTTAAAAAAAACCCTGTAAGTTCTGTAACCTTCTAGTGTAATTTTGCAAATAGAAGTGCCTTAGAAGTTAAGCACTGAAGCACATTCAATATAACTAGCCGTTGTGGGTTTTGTGGGCCATGTGGCCATTGTCTGGTAGTTTCAGCTCCTGGTGTTTTGCTCCTACAGCTGACCAGCCATAGATATGGGTGAAACATTAGGAGCTAAAACTACTGGACCATGGCCACATCCCAGAAAACCCTCCATAGTCAATTGATTCCGGCCATGCAAGCCTTCAACAATGCAGATTTGACATAACTTGGCATTGGTGACTTTTGAACAGTTTTCAAGGGATGCCGTTATGTCTCATGGGTTCCTCCATGAGACAGTCCATAATGGTAGACAAGCTTTCCTGAAAAATAGCCATATGCTTCCTTAGCAATCTGTAGGTACCAGATGTCTTCCAGGATGTGCTCTTGGACGGAATGCTGATGTGAAAAGCATTTCCTGAGACTAGGAAGCCCACTGTATTTCATGGGAAAGGGCACAACGTCGAAGGAAGTGTAGCTTTTGTGGTGGTTGATATGAGTGGATCCTGTAAAAAGTAATTTTACCAAAGTAGCCCCTACTTGAGTGGTCTGTGTTGGAAGTTTTGATTGTTTCCTTTCTGTCAGCCTCTCTTACAAATTAAGGTAGTTGATAAATTCTGCAGTGGCAAGGTTAGAAAAACATATCCAGTTGCTGATGGTTGGACACTAATGCTGTGCAGAAAATAAAACAAATAATTTTAATTTTTTAAATAAAATTATTTAGTGCCAACATCCATTTTTATCATCTGGGATTCTTCTGACCCCGAACCCATGCATTGTGATTGGCAGAGGCCAATTTACTGACGATCCCCGGCCCCTCCATGATGCAGCTGACGATCCCCGGCCCCTCCATGATCAGACGTGCGGGCCCTGTGGGACCTTGGCAAATTTCGCAGGGCCTGTAAAATCATACTGTTCCATGGGGCCTTTGGGGAGGCTGGCTGCGAATTCCCTCCCCTGGATGCCCCGTGCTGTGTGCCATGATGTTTTTGACACACTCAATATGACATCTCTTCAGCACTGTCTGTCCCCTCCCGGCCTTAGGACCGGGCGCCACTATCTTGTATCATTTGTATTATGATGTATTGGGAAATGGAATGCTGCTATATATAGGGTTAAAGTTATGTGTTTTAATTTATATGTATTAGTGTATTCTGTGATCTGTCGTACACCACCTAGAGCCCTTCAGGGGTGGACGGTTCCTAAATGTAATGATAAATAAAATAAATAAAAATTGGGAATCTTTTTATCTTTAGTGATCCCTGTTTTCCACGTTTCAGGAGTCACTGAGAAAAATGGTTATCTGCCCACTATACAGAGGAGCTACATGTAATGGAATGCACCAATATGCTTTGGCAGCTTTTAAAACATATATGCGCATTTGGGTTGTTGGTGAGGCTTGAGGAACCTTGCTGGTTTCTTCAGCTTCATCTGGATTTTTTTTTTTGCTCCCACAGATGGAGAGAAGTCCAAATATTTCCTGGCTGTTCCATTTCCGCATCGTCTGTAAGTATGAGTCTTCTTGTGAACTGACACCTGTACACGCAGTACCCCTTTGCTTCTGTTTTGCTCTCCACTAAGATAGAACACAACAGCAGGCGTGACCCGACCTTGGCCAGCTTCTTCCCCTAAACAGTAGCTACAGCCAGGACTGCATAAATTCTGCACAAGGATAGAACTTGATTCAGCCTGCACATTCTCTTGCTACACTTTTAAAAGCGGTTTTCTAGCTGTTGGGCTATGAAGAGATGCTTGAAAGTTACTTTCCTTGTCTCTGGGTGTGGTGGGTGTGGTGGGTTGTAGGCCGAGGTTGGGTGTCTCAGTCAGGGTCATTGGCTCCTTAGTGCCTACATGGCTGCTTGTTCTTCCCAGTGCCTGACTGATACTGTTAGATTTAGACTGAAGACTGGGGAGACCTGGTTTCATAGCCCCGTTGAACCAGCTGCACAGTGTCAGTCTTATCCTCATGGGATAAAGCAGAGATGCAAACGCAAAACAAAAGTCAAATAAAAGGTGTGTGAAATAGTCCAGTAATTATTTGCATAAGCTAAATATGTTGCAGCTTCATTTCAAATCTGGCCCCTCTGGGAGCATACTTGACAATGCAGGAAACCTCGCTCTCACTGCACAGGAAACGGTGCACAGGTCAGGTGCTACTGACACCTAGTCCACCCAACAGTCTTGTGGTTGTTTTATTAATAATGAAGGGCTGGGGCTCAAGGCTTCCCTAAGGCCAACTGCCTCAAACCCAGATTTGTGGGGGGGGTGGGATAGTAATGAGGGATCAGATACCACAGGGGCCAACACAGCCCAAAGGTTGCTTAAGTCATGTTACTTTTAGGCAACTCAGCTCCACCTTAAAGTGTTCCTGTGGTCCTTCATAAACATATGCACACAAATAAAAAGGTGTCCCATCAGGTGTTGGGCGGTGAGGAGGTTTCAAGATACACATAGCTGAGGATTAGGAGGCAGAGATCTAAAAGTGGAACAGCCAGAACTAAATTGCCTAATAAGTAGTTGACATATCAGATTAATAAAAATTGAAGATTTAAAATCCTAGAGAGCTCCTTTTGGGGGCTGTGAATAAGACAGGAGGGCAGCCCCAATCATTCTGGTGCTTTTCATTCATTGGCCAGAAATTAGAGCATGTTGACTTCTTACTATGCAGCGGATATGATAGTTGTGTCCACACTGTGCCTTTTACCTTCGTAACTACACAGGCCGGAGATGTAATTTTTTTCCCCAAGAGCAAGCTGAAAAAGTCAGAAACGGGGCATTGAATGTCTCTGAGGGGGATTGGTTCCCCTTGCCCAAATTCCTTTTGGAGGGTTTTGTGTCATGTTCCGTCCCCTTCTGCCAGCCCTGTCCTTTCCTGTGTGGACAACTGTGGGCCTGCTGGGAGCTCCGCCAGGCATTTCTAACCAGGTCAGGAAGAGGGGTCAAACTGATGTGTCCCTCGGCCAAGCCATTTAAAAAAATGGTTGAAGACTCTTAGGCCTCTGTGGACTGGCAGTCAGTATGTTGTGGTTTTGCACAGGTGATAAGTGCTGGGGAGAGTAGGGGAAGTACACCTGTTTGGTGTCCCCTGTTAGATCCAGGGTTGCTGTTGTCCTCCCAGTTTAAGGACTTCTGATGATTGTAAAAAGCAGCGGGTGGCCAAGAAAGATCATTTCAGACGGCACACATGCCAGGTCCATATCCTGCCTCAACCAAAGCCAGGGCTTTTTCAACCCTGGTTCCAACCTGGTAGAACTATGTGTCCATTGACACCAAGGCCCTGCAGGACTCAATTCTGTGGGACCTGCAAGACAGAGATGTTCCACCAGGCTTTGGTTGAGGCCATCCATCCATTCATTGTTCTTGTGCCATCTTGCTGGACTCCCAACCACCTTGGCCATTTGATTATTCATATCCATTGGCCATTGACTTCACATCATCAAGCGCCTCTGTTAAATTCAAATTGTGCGCCTCCCTCTCTATACTTATATCTTGTTCCTCCACTAAGAAACCGAGATTTTTATAGGTTGAATGGGATGTTATTTGTTTCCATCTGCAGATGTAATTTTAGATGTTGATATCCTAATTTTATTTTACAAATTGTGTTTATATAGTATTTTAGCTGTTTTGTAAGTCGCCCCAAGCCTGGCTATTGTCAGTGATCGGTGGAGCATACATGTAGCTAAATAAATAAATAAAAATACCCTTCTTCCAGAAATGAGGGAGCATTGTAGTGCTTCCTTAAGTGACTTGGAACATAGTGGGTATGGAGGTTGTGTGAAATCTTGATCTTGCTTGCTTACGCTCTTCCCCTGGTGAAATCCTTTTTTTGATTTTTTTTCCCCCTCAGCTCTGATGCTGCTGTTGGGTATCCTGGATTTCTTGTTTGTCAACCATGCCTATCATAGTATCCTCACACGGGGAGCCTCTGTCCAGCTGGTCTTTGGCTTTGAGGTGAGTGGGTGTGCTTTTCAAATGCACAACCTCACTTATTTACAGAATTTGTATCCTGCCTTTCTGTCCCCACCAGCGTATCTAACAAATAACACATGATAAAATCACATTTGAAAGTCACCCCCTCAACACACACACTCACACACACACACACACACACACACACACACACACACACACACACACACACACACACACACGAAAACAGTTCTAAAATACATACAGACAGTTGTAAAATACATATGAAGGCATAGAAATAACAATTAACACCTTGGACAAGTGGGAGGGATCATTGAAGTAATGTCAGACGAAACAAGAAGTCTTTACCGTCTAAAGGTGAAGGGGTAGATGAATCTCCCTGGGTAGTGAGACCCCAAGATTTGGTGCCGTGACCAAGAAGGCCCTTTCCCGCATGCCAGCAGCCTAATCTCAGAAGATGGCGAGGCAGGTTCATTAGGGAATAGACAATCCTTTGGGTATTTTTGTCCCAACCCATATTCAGTTTGAAGCTCCACATCAGTGCCTTGAATTGTGCCTGGGCTTGCACTTTGATAATTTCACGGTGGGCAGGGGGAGCAGTAACTTCCACAGAGTCTTCCCTTATCTCTCAGTCAGTTAATAGACTATTTAAATTTATTTTCATGGATTGTGGAGTGACAGCCTTCAATTAGGGTGCTCAGTGTATGTATATAATCTGCATACAGGCAGAGTGCACACTTCCTCCGCATCTGAATCCTCATGAGTCAACATTTCAAGATGGCGACCGCAACGGAGCTCAGCAGCAGAGCTCCACAGCAATGAGGTTAAAATCTCCTTTTTAGCCCGGAAAAAGGTTTTTTTGGCTACCTACAGGGTTGCGATATTAATGACTGAGACCTTAAAATCCCCCCACCAGCGGGAACAACGGTATTGTAGCGGTATGCGGCATCTACCTTTTGTTGTGCCCCCCGCCTCCTATTTTCTGCCGTTCTCGCCTCTTTTACAATTCTGGCGGCTCCTCCTGCCTCTATCATCGGCACTTGGACTCCTGGCCGATAAGACGCTGCTGAGGAGATCGGTGGCAGAGATCTCTGTAGAATCTTCGGCGTCCTTCAATCTCCTCGCCTCTCGCCTGCTACGGCCCCTGCCTTTCTTCCAGCTGATACCGGCGTCGCCGCTTCGTCAGCTCCTCTGGATATCAACGGCTACGCCCAGTCCCTTTACTGGCAAGACTCATATTAAGGGGTTGGTGGCAGAAACCCCCTTAGGGAGCTTGGTGGCAGAAATCTCCCTGTACTGGGTGCAGATACGGACCTGGGCATTTTTGGTTGAAGAGCTGAGGTGGCGAGGAGAACCAGACCAGGAGTTCTATGTTGAGGAGGAACCGGCCAAATTACGTCTAGCGGAGGCGGCAACGTGCGATGCGGTAAGCGGCCTCTGGGAAATTGACCCTGCGGTGGTGGAAGTTGGGACGGGGCCATCCAGGCCGGAGTTGCCCAGACCGGATAGACCTGATTGGGACCTCCTGGCAATACGGACGAAAATTGAACCGCTTGAGTCTTTGAACGGCAGAAGAAACCTATGCAACTGCACACACCATCGTTGGCTGGAGAATCCCTGGGAGCAGATGCTCTCAATGAACGCCAGCTGAGTAGCAGTCCAAGGCCACTAGGGGGTGTCTGGACGCATCTGTCTCCTTTAAGAGCCAGACTTTTTAATAATATTCTAGAGCATAACAAAAACGTTGCTGGACACTTTGGGGGAATGTATTTTTATCGCACTGTGGAGCTTACTGCTCTTTCCCACTTGCTGTGGTGCATATATATAAACCGGTTAATTAACCGGATTTAACAATTAGATAGATCTAATTGGAGGGTATTAGCAGTATAGCTGGGATTAGTTAATGGGTAGACTGTAAAATTGTGGCCCGCTTGTTGTAAGAATTAGTTGACTAGGTGAAGGTTTAGTTAGTGGCGAGCCGAGTCCACCCAAAGTGGAGAGTTTTCGCCGGGGTTGATTTAGAGGGAACAGCGGGAATGGGGGCACCCCTTTTGGGGTTGGGGATCCCGGTTTTGATGGGACGGGGCTTGTATGACGGTAGGCGGAGGCCGTATGAGAGAAGGTGGGTGAGATATGGCTATGCTCGCACACCTTCTGTCCTCCGACCTATCCTGAGGGACGAAGTTGGTTGGGTTCAGAAGTACCCTGCTTCGTCCTTGGTGTTCATCAATGCCAGGTCCCTAAATAATAAGACCTCAGTTCTCCGAGATTTTCTCAGAGTTCAGCAGATGGACCTGGCTTGTATCACTTCACCGAAACCTGGGTGCGAAAGAGGGTGAGACCGTCACGCTTTGGGCAGTGGTCGCGACCACCGGGTTTCCTCTCAAGCGGGTCCGCCCTACCCAATCATGAACACAGGGCCGGGGCGGCGTGGCAATGTTCCATCCGCAGACTCCATCCCTTTTAGGCTGCCATCCCTCGTCCCGAGAGATCATTGGCATGTGGAGTGTCGCGGCTTGGAATGGTTGGTATATGGAGAGGCTTGGCTATCCTTCCTGCGTGTACCGGCTCGCTTAGCTTCCCCAGGGATAGCCTTTCATGCTGCTGGAGGTGGTGGCGGACTGGCGCAGCAGCGGTTCCCCAAACTTATTGTTTTGGGGACTTCAACGCCCATGTCGACACTGCCTCAATGTACGGTAGAAGCTGCAGACCTGGTGTCACTCCATGGCGACGCTTGGGTCTCTCCTTCTGGTAAATTCTGGCTCCCCACTCATGAAGCCGGGTCAATATCTGGACCTGGGATCTTCGGGCCAGGTGTTGGACGTGGTCATATCCTCTCCAATGACAGAGTGCCATGGTCTTTCGACCATCACGCTCTGAAGGTTCGGATGAGCATGCCACAGTACCCTCGCGTTTGTGGCTTAACGCAGCAGATTTATGCTCGCTCGCTGAGACTTATGGATCCTGTTGATTCCTGAATGCTCTATTAAGCGAAGATCCTGGAACCCACCGGGCACCCTTTTTTTTTCTTGATGGGACTGGCAGTGGCGGATTGGAATACCCGCCTTTCCAACGCCATTGAGGTTGTTGCTCCCCGACGCCCTCTACGACCCCGTTCCCGGCTAGCTCCATGGTATACCGAGGAGCTACGCTGTCTGAAACGGGAGCTTAGACAGCTAGAGCGAGTGTGGAGGAAGTCTCGTGATGAGGCTGCGCGAACATCTTATAGGACGTTTATGAAGGCCTATGAGATGGCGATGAAGGAGGCGAAGAGAACATTCTTCTCCTCCTCTCTCGCATCTGCTAGCTCTCACCCAGCACAACTGTTTCGTATTATTCGGTCTCTCACCTCCATATCTGAGGGTTCAAAAAATGATCAATTGACTATTAGCTGTGAGGCTTTTATGAGCTATTTTGCAGATAAAGTCGCGTCGCTCCGCCAGGACCTTCCTGCCGCCTTGGAGACAATTGGCGAACTGGAGGCTCCTCTTGTCACTTCTGGCCCTTTGTCTGGGCTCTGAAGTTTTCCCTGCTCTCTGAAGCCGCTGTCAACAGAATCCTGGCTGCTGTTAGACCTACTACATGTCCTCTGGATCCGTGCCCCTCTTGGCTTATTAAATCATGCCGAGAGGAGTTACGACCCCACCTGTTGAATATCATCAATATCTCCCTTGAGCAAGGAGTTTTTCCAGGTGGGTTGAAGGAGGCAGTGGTCCGCCCACTCTTAAAAAGACCGCTGTTAGATCCTAGTGATCTGGCCAATTACCGCCCAGTCTCGAACCTTTCGTTTCTGGGGATGGTAATTGAGAGAGTGGTGTTGGAGCAGCTTCAGGGTTTTCTGGAGGACGCATCGGCTTTCGATCCCTTCCAGTCCGGCTTCCGTGGCTGGGCATGGGGACGGAGACTGTCTCCTCAGCTGCTGTCACAGATATCAAGCTCCAGATGCAGCTTGACCGAGGCGGATCGGCGCTTGCTGGTATTATTGGATCTTACCGCTAGCATTTGATGTGGTCAACCATATGACCTTTTGACCCACCGCCTGGCTGCCTTCCCGGAGTGCAGGGCACTGTCCTTCTAAATGGGATTGCCTCGTTTCTCCGCAGGACTGGAGTCAGCAAGTGTGGCAAGCGGAACCAGGCCTCTCCGGCAGTGCCCACTTCATTGTGGGTGCCTGCAGGAGCTGCTGTCCCCACTGTTGTTTAATATCTACATGCAATTCCTTGCTTCCAGCTGGTATCGGGAGCTTTGGGCTGGTGTGCCACCAATATGCTGTGGGATGCATTTCACCTTAGCCTATTCTGTCGATGTGAGGGGAGCCGCCGCTGCCCTGCAGCCTGGCTACAGCATTGTTTGGAGGCTTAGCTGGTTAGTTGAAGCAGAGCAGGTTAAAGCTGAATCCAACGTAAGACGGAGATTCTTCTGGGCTAGGCCGTGGGATTTCAGTCAGCCGCTGCGGGAGGGGGTCTCTATTGGCACCGCACCCTCCTCGGCTCCAAGAGCTCTGTAGGGTCCACCTGGATTTGTCTCTTTCAATGGAGACCCAGGTGGCCCAGTGTAACCCGGCGCTTTTTTCCATCTTCGACAAGTCTCGCAAGTGCTGGCCCCTTCCTCTCCCAGACGCGACTCTGGCCACTGTAATCCATGCAAACGCCACCTCCAGGTTAGACTATTGCAACTCGGGCCACGCTGGCCTTCCCTTGGCGGCTGATCCGGAAATTGAAACTGGTCTGCAGCATGCGGCGGCACATCTGCTCAATGGGAGGTGCCTTTAGAGATGCACATCACGCCCGTGTTGCAATCGCTTTGCACTGGGCTCCCAGTTGAGTTCCGATTGTCTTCAAGGTGTTGGTGTTAACCTTTAAAGGCCTTAGCGGTCTGGGACCTTCGGCATTGCCTTAGAGACTTCAAGTCCTGGCCCCATAGAGGTGGTTCTGGTCACGTCGGTGCCTCTGTCATTAGAAAGCAGAGGCCAATCTGCTTGCGTGATCCCGCCCCCTCTGAGTGATGCGGCTGGCCTCCACTTTAGGGCCAGGGCGATTTCACGACCCTGGCCCCTGCCTGCTCAGTGGAATGCTTCTCCCTCTCAACTGTCTGGGCTCCCTGCGAGGGATACTCCAGCGAATTCCGCCTGAGGGCCTGTAAGACTGGAGTTATTCATGAGGCCTTTGGAGAGTCCAGCCCGTGATGAGAGAAAGCTGGAAACAGCTGGAAACTCCTGGGCTGTCTCCTTTCAGTAAAGGGTTTTTTCTAATGGCGGGGATGCCATCTTTATTTTAACTGAGATGTAAATGAATGCTGCTTTTAAACTGTCTTAATGTTTAACATATTTATTGTCCTATTACTGCTGTGAACTGCCCTGAGCCCTTCGGGGGAGGGCGGTATAAAAGTAGAATTATAAATAAATAAATAAATAAAATGAGAGGTTCTGCAGAACCCTTTTGGGTCATGGCCTGCAAGCCAGAGCTAAGGAGCAGAGTGGGAACAGCTGCCTTACGCCCAACTCCAAAAATAATACACTGGCAAAGGTGGGCCAGAGCACAAAAGCAGCCAATGACTTAATTTGCTTATCAAGAGTTTTTAACTGTCAAAGGTATAAAATACTAAACAAGAATCCTAGCCAATTTCCAGACAAGAACTGGGCTGTTTTATAACAGTTGCATCATGCTTTTCATTCTGAGCAGCCTGTACTTGTTGCCCCCTGGGGAGAGCAAGGATTTTATTCCCAGATGTGGTTTTGGCAGGGTCTGCTATTAAAGATGCCTGCAGAAAGCAGGATACAGGGTGGACTGGCTCCCCTTCTCAACCCATGCAAAGGGCCTGGTTTGTTTGAATACTGAAGAGTCCCTTTGCCCCACGCGCATAGCATAGCATCACTAGTTCTGTGTATGGTGTGTGTCAAACCACAGTTTTCTTTGTCACATGGCAACCGCTTCATAAGCACTTTGTGACATGGTAGGGTCCCCTCTACTGTTGGAAGAAAAATGACTTTGGAACTCCTTCCCCCACAGCTTGTTCACATGGTATTATTATGGTAGGTTTCACAGCTGCCAGATCTTTAGATAGTTGTTGGCCTTCATTACAATTCGGGCCTCACCCAGAGGCCTAGGAAGTTGTAAAGTATCGGTGTAGTATTTGTGTGGATCCCAGCAGGGCTGCCTTCTGAATTTGACAGATGTTAATTTTGTCAATTCAAAGATGTTTCAAGTGTTGTTGTCAGATCTTTAGGTGGTGGTGGTGGTGGTTGTTTGAGTTTCAGGCACCAGATGTAAAGTTCTTTTCCTTATTTGTATTTACTTGCTAATTTATTTTGGTCTTTAGTTGTTTTCAGTTTTATTTCTGGTGTGGAACATGTCAATTGAATTATGCAGCAAAGGGGCAGGGATTGCTTCTGGGGGTGGGAGGGGGAGAGAGGTGGGACTCCTGATTCCACCCTGCTTTGTGTTTTGTTTTGTTTGACCAGTGAAGTGATGTCAGGATTACAGAGGAGGAGGCAGATGGATGCTGCACCCTGTTGATTCCTCTCCTTCTTTCTCCCCCTCTCCTTCTCTCCAGTATGCCATCCTCATGACAATGGTGCTCACTATCTTCATCAAATACATCCTGCACTCCATCGACCTCCAGAGTGAGAATCCCTGGGACAACAAGGCAGTCTACATGCTTTACACAGAACTCTTTACAGGTAATTACTGTTCCCTTCCTGGAAGTGAATGCTCCGCCTCCGTTGGTTCAGTTCTTAAACACTTGGGTCTGTGTTGATGACTGGCCCAGTGCAAACAGCTGCTGGCCTAGGGTTGCCTGCTGGCTGCTCCTTTTAAAAAGATCCAATTGCATCAGTGGATGGTCTTATGACATCATGAATGCCCTGGCCTCTGAATTTAAGCCCTCCTGCACCTAATCTGGATGATTAGCCCATAAATGAGCAGAAAGAGTACCTGTGCCTGTAGGTCTCCAATATTTGGAGCATAGGGTTGTGACAACATATGGAAGGGATGTTCCCTTGCAGATGTTACGATGCCAAAGAGGGATATTTTTTCTGTGTTCTACAAAGTCACTGTATTCTTGGTTACCCTTGAACATTCCTAACACAAGGATGTCAGGTTCTTTTAAGGATTGATCTGATCTTGCCTGCATGACAAGAGACTTTCCTCCTCATATCAGCTATTTTGCCCATTTGTTAATTACTTCTCTAGCCCCTGTACTGTGTTCTTCAGTTGTGTGCCTGCTGATTTTGCAACATCCGTACTCTTCTTATATCTTCATACAATGTCTGGATGCTACACATGGCCCCAGCTCCTCAAGCCATTCCCTCATTTCCAGTTTTGCCAGCTGCTCCCCCCACCCCTTCCTGTAGGGACACCCCAAGAAGGTGAGGCTGGCCATGGGGTTGATGCCTTTACACAGTTTAGACTTGGTTCCTAGATCACCTTCTGGTTCCCCTTGGCTACGCGGTCATGTCCCGATTCCCATAACATCTCAGATTCATATATGCTACAAGGCAGCTTCTTCTTTCACTCCCTGGGTAATGAGAAATAATGGCATGTGGAAGTGAAAGCACGGCTAACACTGTCTCCTCCCTTTCCAGGTTTCATCAAGGTGTTGCTGTACATGGCCTTCATGACCATCATGATCAAAGTGCATACCTTCCCACTCTTTGCCATCCGGCCGATGTACCTGGCTATGAGGTGTGTGAGTGGCGTACAGCACAGTACAGTCTGTAACGGTGCATCTGATTATTCTGTCTTGAAAAGACTATTCACTGCGTTTCACTTACAAACTGTTTTTATGGTCAGAAACCCGTGCAAAAACAAATACTGCTTCTTTGTCAAGTCTTTATTTACGGTCAATGACCAGATACTGCTTCTGTGTGAGAAATGAGGCTGAATCACCCAGTCATGATCTGTTGATAGTGTGTTTACATTTGTGAAAAATATATTTTTTGTAATGAATGAACACTCAGACATACCAGGAGATTAATCCAATGGAAATGGAGTTGCTTTGAGTATAGTATCTTATGTTAAATGAGCATCTAAAATAAAATTAAGCTTTATTAGAACAAAGAGCTATTGGCTACCAATGTATTCATGAAGAATCTTGCCTTGTACAAAACGCTATAATATTTTGCTTTTGGGCCACTGTTTCATAATTGTATTATGTGTTTGCCATAAGGGTAGCAAAACCCTAGTGAAGTGGGCTGTTTGTGTCTTTCCAGGCAATTTAAAAAGGCTGTGACAGATGCCATCATGTCCCGCCGGGCCATACGCAACATGAACACCCTGTGAGTATTCACCGTTGTGAGAGAATGTGTCACAGCCGACAACACCATAGGGCCCCCCTTGCGTACCCCTTGGCAACTCATTTCCCTAAAATGGTACCCCCATTATTAGCAAACCCATTACATGAATTTTTTTCATGTACCCCAAATGCTCTGGCATGTACCTCTGGGTGGACGAGTATCCCAGATTGAGAACCACTGCCATAGGATACTCAAGGCAAGAGACATTCAGAGGCCGTTCGGCATTGCCTGTGTAGCAACCCTGGATTGCCTTGGTGGTCTCCCATCCAAATACAAACCAGGACCAACCCTGCTTAGCTTCTGAGATCTGACAAGGTCAGGCTAGCCTAGGTGTTTGGAGCAGGCTCCTGCCACTGACCCAGATTTTCCACACCTCTCCCTTCCCTTCCCCCCCCCCCCCCCCCCCGCCCCTGGGCACACCACTCACCAGTTGATCTGCGGGAGCTCTGTGGAGGTGGTGGGGATGAAAGATGGCCTGAGAGCGAATAGGGGCATGGCAACAGGCTTTGGCCAGGTAGAGGAAGGTGAATAAGGGAGATTAAAGGAGGAAGGAGGAGAGGCCAGGGTAGAGAGAGATGGAGAGTAATAAAAAGGGAAAGAGGACTAAAGGGCCAAGCAGGAACAAGTGAGAGTAGAAAAGAGAGGGAAAGAGAGAAGTGAGAGAAGAAACAGGAGCCAGGTCTGACTCTGCCTCAGCACCAATCCACAAGGACAGCCCTAGGGCACGGTGGGCATGAGGCTCAGGCCTTCTCTGTGGCTGTATGAGACCTGGTTGTAATATGGGCAGACCACTGCTTGTAAAGGGAAGGAGAGACAGCTGAGGTCCCCAACTTGGGGTTGGTGCAGGGGGCGCTCCCACGATGGGCCTTCCAGGCCATGGCCACTGTGAGAGAGAAGCAGGAAATAGTTCTCCTGGGTGTCTGAAAGGTTCTCATGCCTACTTAGGCTCTGCCATCAGCTAGGCGAGAGTCAGTAGATATGCCAAGAAAATGAAGTTACATATCCAGGGCAGGTGCATTTGGGTGCTATAAAATTCTTCACTGTTACAACAGAGGCTAATTGTAGCAGAACAGTTCCTCACAAATATTTGTATATCTCAGGATGCTGGACAGGCCGTTATACTAGAGATCTTGCAAGTGCAGACACTACGCCCAACCCTAATCCAAGTATTTTTGCAATCTTTGTTCTCAGGTATCCTGATGCCACCCCAGAAGAGCTGCAGGCCATGGATAATGTGTGCATTATCTGTCGGGAGGAGATGGTGATGGGTGCAAAGCGGTTGCCTTGCAACCACATATTCCACACCAGGTGAGGAGTGGTCTCTGTGAGGCGGATTCATTTGTCGACAGCTGTCCTATGTAACTTATGGAACTGTTGTATGGTAAGCTAGACCATCTCGCTCTTTATTGTCTGCTCAGACTGGCAGGTGGAGATCTTTCCCAGCTCTGTTACCTGGTATCCCATAAAAGGAGGTAACAGGTTTTCAAGCTGGCCCATCTGCACGCCAGGCACATGCTTTTTCTCAGAGGCATGTTCCTTTTTAACAATCAAACTGGAGAACCTTGCTTGAGTCTGTCTGGTCGAAGAGAGTGGGCTCTGGGAGATTCAAATTTTATGGTGATTTTGGCTGTTTGTGGTAGATCCCAGAGTTTGTGCTCTCTGCAGATGCTGTCTCTTCTTCTAAAAGAAGAGGCATGTTCTTGTCATGCTGAGCTTTGGAGCTGCCCCAAACATCTCAAGTGCTCTCCCCCTCCACCCTGCCCAAGCTCTGAGAGGCCCAGTATGACTTCAAGGATATCCCCTGTGCTTCTTTAAACTGTGCAAGAAACAACTGTCTCTAACCAGGATGAAAATCAACCTTCTGTTGTCTACACAGTCAAGCACAAATCCTTTGTTGTAGTCCACACTGTGCTTGTACACACAGGGTGTGACAGGGGAATAAGGTGGCTGGTGCTGGAGAGTTGCATCCAGCGCAAGGAACTGAGGCACAAACAGGAAATGGCCGTTAGGGTTGTGAGGTAAGTTAGGTTTCTATGACTAGTGAGACAGTGTGGTGTAGTGGTTAATCAGACTAGCATTGGGGAGACCTAGGTTCAAATTCCTGTTCAACCACCAGACTTTCTTGGTGACACTGGGCCAGTCCTTTTTTCTCACCCCCAACTATCTTACAGGGTTGTTACGAAGGTCGAACAGAGAAAAGAACCCTGTGTGCCATTCTGAGATCCTTTGATGAAGTATGAGATAAAAGCGACATAATCCCCCCCCCCCCCAAAAAAAACCTCACATGTACACCTGGATAGCAGTGTTCAAGTCACTGAAAGCAAGAAGAGAAAATTAAGGGGGGCAGGAACTTCTCTCCCTCTAACAGTGTCTGTCTCTACTCTTCCACAGCTGCTTGCGGTCGTGGTTCCAGCGTCAGCAGACCTGCCCCACGTGCCGGATGGATGTCCTCCGTGCCTCCCTCCCAACTCAGTCCCAAACACCTCCCGAGCAGCAGGAGGCAGGGCAGCAGCCGCCCGCCCACCAGACCCCACTGATTCCTCAGCCGCCCAATTGTGAGTCTTCCTTGTGAGCTCGCCTTGCAAACTGCTTCGCAGCAATCGTTCTTGGTCCTCTGCTCTGCAGAAAAGCTGGGATTCCTGCATGACAGGTTGCTTTTGTCACTCTAAAAAATCATATTGATGCTGCATGAATTAAAAAAAAAACCCCACCTCTCCAACCTCATTTGTGTTTCCATCACAGAATCATAAGGAGGTTTTGAGCAGTTATATTTTTCATGGACAAAACCACCCCAGTGCTTCTGTTGCAAGCTGGCTGTACTAGGGGCAGGTATTCTTTTTGCTCAGGTGATGAAAAACACAACTACCCAAGACAATGCCAACATCCTGAACAAAAAGAGTTGGGAGAAATTAAAGTTATACTTGGACAGACACTGGGGGAATGGAGCCCTAGTGGCACTCCTGTGGGTGTGGCTTGCAGAAGTGTGGTCCAGAAAGCAGGAACAACGGAAGTAAAACATGCCTGTCACTTTCTCACATGGTGCCAGTGTTTTGGAGACTTATTTTCCTTGCACAGAACTGGCCCTGTCCGCCAAGCAAAATAACCATATGGTTAAACTGACTTGGCTCTCCTAATATGTTGGTGGCCAGATTGATGTCCTTGTGACAGATTCTAAATTATTATTAATAGGTCAGCTAGCAAACTTGTGAGAAGCATTTATACATCAGCCTTATACCCTCCCCTCTCCTTCCCTTTTGCAGTTCCCCAAGGTATGCTGCCTCCTTTTCCACCTGGGATGTTCCCTTTGTGGCCCCCCATGGGCCCATTTCCTCCAGTGCCTGGTGCCCAGCCCCCCAACAACACAGACAGTGCTTCAGCTGCTCCTTCCACATCCGGGACACAGCCAGCAGGTGAGATGCTCTACAGTGAGGGTGGGTCTCGAATGCTGTGGTTTCCTGCAGAAAGTGACTCCCCAGTGCAACTCACAGCCGGGGGTTCCAGTAAGTACAAGTATTGTGCAGTTGTGGAAGGGTGGGATGGTGGTTTTTGGTTGGCATGCAGTGCAAAGCACAAGGGCAGTTGTTGGTCTCTTAAGGGCCTTGCTTTTTGTAGGCATTAGATACTTCTTCAGGTGAATGGAAGTATGGTTTATAAATTGTCCATGAGCCACCCGTTTTGTCATGGGTCTATTGGGAATGTGTGCTGGAGCAGATGCCAACAAGCCTCTAAGTCAAATGTTTACATAACACAGTGTATTAAATGGAAAAGTGGACCAATTTACTCTAGCTTTGAGCTTGCATTTTTGACATCTTTCTCAGCAGGCATTCCACGACCCAGTGGAGACTCCACAGCCGCCACGGGAACAGTGCCAGGTTTCCCCTTCCCTCCACCATGGATGGGGATGCCTTTCCCACCTCTCTTTGGTGAGTGTTGAAAGCTGAGCAGCCGCTGCTAATGGATATGTGGGAGTATATTGTTCTAGCTGGCTATTAACTTGCCAGAAGATGAAGGATGAAGTGAGGCATCACCAAGCTGGGCAGTCTGACGCAGCTGATACAGCATTGGTTTTGGGATGCAAGAAGCTCGAGTTTAAGTCCCCTGCAGAGCCATGAATGCCACAGGATAGTCTGGGACAAGTCAGATGTACAATTTCTGGATTTTTTTTAGGTTATGGAGGGTTCTCCTGCTGGGAAAATGGAAAAACTCTTTAGGGAAACTGTACTGGTTTCTCTTCCTTACCCGCTGGAGCCTTGTGGCACAGAATGGTAAGCTGGAGTCAAAGTTGTGCTCATGACGTGTGTTCAGTCCCGACAGACGTCGGGTTCAGGTGGTTGGCTCAAGGTTTACTCAGCCTTCCATCCTTCCAAAGTCAGTAAAATGACTACCCAAATTGCTGGGAATAAAGTGTAGATGACTGGGGAAGGCAATGGCAAAGCACCCCTTTACCTTACCTGGGCTGTCACATCTCTGGACAGACTGTAAAAACGACTTCTGTATGAGTTACTAGACTACTGTGCTGCTTTATGATCCAGGAAAAACATCAAGAAAACAGTGTAATGGATTGTCAGGGAGGAACAAATTTCACCAAACCTGAAAAAGATTCGTGTCCTCTAGACTGTTGCCTTGTACCAGACACATTTCACTAGGGAGTTCCTTACACGGGGGATGACTTTCTAGGACTTTGGCTAAATGCTGCTATTCCAGAAGACCCTGTTTTGGAAACTGCCCCTAATAACAAAAGCCCTTCCCATCCATCTCAGTGTTGTCTGAGTCCTTTCTCAATTTTCCCCTATACCAGATGCCTCAGCCTTTGTTTCCTCTCAGCTACTTAACCCTTCACCCAGTTCAAAGTGCTCTGTTTCGAGGCAGAGGGTAGGACTGTTGGTGGTTGCCAGATTAGCTGGCAGCCATGAGTATATTTCCCTCATTGGTAGTGCATAACTACTTACTTGTGTATTTCTTTTAAATATTATCTAGTACATATAATCTAGGATTGATGTGGGACATTTTAGTCCCTATTTAAGGAATTAGTGTCAAACATAAGGGCTCCCAGCACTCTTGCCAAATTCCACCCAGATTGCAGAACCATCTTCAGGCCTGGCAAGTTGTGCTTTTCTTTCTTAGGGCTAAAGACGCACATCTCATCAGTCTCCTGCTCTTCATTTAAATGATCAGGATGTGCAGATGTGGGTGCCAGCTGTGACCCATGGCTGTAATTTTAAAGGCAAACCAGGGCCACAGACCAAGAAGGGTGAAGGTGATGGTGAAGTAGGAAGCCAGCTGTTGGAGCAAAGGCCTTTATGGCAGGTCAAAGAGAAACGCACAAACGGGAGGGTGGAGAGAGACTTTAAGCCAATCAGTGGCCGCTCCCCATAAAAATGTCTGATTTTTCAGTGAAAAAATGTTTAGTTTGACATCCAAACTTCTGCTGGGTGAGCAGTTTGGCCCTCCAGCCCATTTGGATCCAGCATCCCTGATTTAAGGGCTTCAACATCTTTTTATTTGTGTATTTCTAAGCTGAATGACTAACATTTTGTAATGACATGGTAGCAGTGGCCCCTCACTGGCAGTTATTCTGTGTTCCTTCCTCTGTTGTCAGTGGCTTTGGTTGTAGCCAGTAGCTGCCCCCTTGTGCTGGTCTCTCACACAGCATTCCCTCCTCTCATCCTCCCTTCCCCTCCACAGGGTTCCCACCTATGCCAGTTCCACCCTCGGGATTTGCAGGACTGACTGAAGAAGAACTGCGAGCCATGGAAGGCCATGAACGGCAGCATTTGGAAGCCCGGCTCCAGTGCCTGCAGAACATTCACACGCTCCTCGATGCAGCCATGCTGCAGATCAACCAGTATCTCACAGTCCTGGCCACTATTGGGTAACTTGGCTGGTTTCTTCTATCAGTTGGAGCAAAACAAATAAAAACAAATGCATTTTGCAGCAGCTATACACAGAAAACTGTACAGCAACTCTAGCTTCCCAGCGAGACTTCTGCTACTCAGTTTGAGGGATTTCCTGATTGATTTGATTTGTTAATCACCCCTCCCATGTCCGACTCGGGGCGATGTACAAATGGAATTGCATTACGTAAAAAAACTGTTTCAACATATAAGACCCCTAATTTAAAAGATGAAAACAGTACCCAGAATAATAAGATAAAACCACATAATCCATAAAACAGTTGGAGGGAGTTGCTGGTGGGGTTGGGATGGTCAGGGGAGTGTGTCTTCCATCTTGCTGGACCTGTTTCTATCTTGCACAGGACGCCTCGCTTTGTGCCATCACCAAGTGCTCCGGCCACTTCAGCATCCCCTCAGGACACTGTCAGAGCAGAGCCCAGCACCAGTGAATCCACCACTTTGCAGTCAGCTGACAGCACCACTTCGGCAGCAGTGGAACCGGATTCCTCAAGCCAAGCAGGTGGGCAACAGGAGTGGATCCCTTCATAATGATATGTTGCTTCGCTATGCCAGCACCCCCAGTTTCGTACCTTGGATATTTTCTAATTTACGGGCTTTGCTTTTCTCTTAAAATAAGCTGCACAGCCACCTCCATCCTGAAGGGTGCCTGTCTTTTTCAAGGGAGTACAGGATAGCATGTATTGATAGAATCAAGAGAGGAAGGTTTCATGGTAGAGGGGTCGAACTGTCCAACAGAAGCTGACAAGGACTCTAGAAACATTGTTGAAGTGCTTGGTACCTGTGAAGCTGTGCAGTTTTGATTGCTTTCTATGATTCTATGATGTTAATGCTGTGGGAATTGACAGGGGCCACACAGCCCTCTGGCCTGCATATAGAGGTCACAAGATAGGACTGGGGAGAGCTGTAGCTAAGGTGCAGGGCAAGGCCCCACAAAGGTATAGGGGTCTTAAGAGGATTGATGTTCAGAGGAAATCAATTTCAGGAATAGGGAGCAGGGTGACAGAAGATGATGACAAGGGAGGTGGGGAGTTGCTGGCAGTAGATGAGCACGTGCTGAGTAGAGGAAGCAAAAATTGGAAATTAGGGAAGATAGGCATAAAGTGAGCCCCACAGCACAGAGCAGTACTGCAGCCAATTCTTTGCTCATGACCTGAGTTTGATCCCAAGGGAAGTTGGTTTCAGGTAGCTGACTCAGCCTTCCATCCTTCTGAGGTCAATAAAATGAGAACCCAGCTTGCTGGGGGTCAGGTGCAGACAACTGGGGGAGGCAATGGCAAACCACCTTGTGAACAATCTGCCTTGTAAATGTTGTGATGTGATGTCACCCCATGGGTCAGTAGTCGCCTGGTGCTTGCCCAGGGGACTTCCTTTACCTGTACTTTTAGGCATTAAGAACAGATCGCTTTGAATATAAGGGATTGCAGCTTAATGAGAAGGAGTATTTTCTTTGTTTCAACTGACTGCTGTTTTTTCTCCTGCCCCCCTTCCAGATCCACCCCTAGTGGCAGGTGCTGAGGGTTACACAGCCCCATCTGGTCCTGAGCAGGATGATGAGCCGTCTTCTCTGGAGGAGCCTGACACCGTAGAGCTGCGCAAACGCCGCCTTCAAAAACTGGAACTGCCCTCCTCCTCGTCGTCCTCTTCCTCCCATTGACCCCCCTCCTGCTCCTTCCCAGTGAGCCTTGCTCTGTGCCTCAGTTGACAGTCCGACTGGTTTTGCCCCCCTGCCCCCAGCAAACATGGGAGGAGAGTAGGCGGGAGAAATGAGAACTGGACAGCTCAGTTGCACCACCAAGTGCCGACAAGATGCGAGGTTGCTGGGAACGCTGCTCGGCAGGGATGTGGATAGGAGGCGGCAGCAGTTTTGCCTCATTTTCTGATTCTAAAAGAAGGGAGGAGGAATAAATTGCCCATCCCTCCATAGCGACTGGCCCTGATCCAGTTACTCTCACCAGTGCAGTCATGTTTCCTGCTTCCAAAGTCTTTTTTGGTGTCTAGCTGGACAGACTCCTAGTTATGAGAGCAGCATGCTGAGCTTGGGGAAGCCCTTCCTCGGATTATCCCTTGAACTGGGGGAGCAGCCAGCTAAGAGGATGTCCCCCATCGGGAAGGGAGCCGTTAGCTTCTCCTACAGAAGAAAAAGCACTCCCCTTGTGCCACCCCCACCCCCCCACCCCGTTTGTCCCTCCAGCTTCCTGGTTCTGTGGTGGCTTTGTGTGGACCTGAGGCTTTTTCTCCTTTTCCCAGGAGGAAAGCAGCAGTGACAAACGGGAAGAGCTATCTTGGAATGTGTGTGGTTTCTCTGTCGGTAGGTGGAGGTAAAAATGAAGGAGACCTTCTCAGGACAGCCGAGAGCAGAACTTCCGCCACCCTCCCAAGACCTCGCTCCCATCTCCAAAATCACCTGCCTCTGTGGTGGGAGCCAAGTTTGCATAGCTTGCAGGCTCTGAATTGGGTTTCTGGGCCAGCATTGAAACTGTGGAGACAGGAAGAGATCTTTCTTCCGCATCCGACCAGATCGTAAATTTGGGTGTTCCCTCTCTATTTTCACAGATTTGTGGGTGGCTTTTAAGCGCAGTAAACCTGTGACTTGAATACATTTTCTTCTTGTGCTTCCTTATTTGGCTTCAAAACAAAAGCAAACCGACAGCAATTCTGGTGGTGTGGGTCAAGGCAAGCAATAATTAGCTTAGCAGTTCCTGGCATGGTGTTCTGCAAAGGTGTCTGGGAAATCAACGTGTGGTCTGGGAGGCATCGGTCTTGCCCTGTTGAATTCCTTGGCTTCACCTTTCTGGTTTCAGGAGGGGGTTAGGGCTGATGGCGACTTTGTCCATGCAGCCAAAGGAGCTTCATGGTGTCTGCTTTTAGATTCTAGTTCTGGGAAATGTGCTACCGATTGTGGTCAAGAGAAGCCCAGTTGAACTGACTTGGGAACCTGCTTCAAGTATATTCTTGTCCAGTGGAACTCTGGTATCTAGTTCTACAGAATCAAGCCCAGAGCGCTTAATTAGCACCCCCCCCCCAAAAAAAAAAACAAAAACAAAAGGCTTTTCAGTCTGGGTCCAGCACAGCAAAACTCAAAAGCTGTTGTAGGCAGTACCGGTCTTCTTTTGGCTCCTGAGGAAGGTGCTGGAGAACTGCATTTGACTGTACTGCCCGTGTTGATCCAACTTCTGGTTTTTGGACTCAACATTCCCTTGTATCTTTCTATATTCCCTCTAATGGTCTGTGTAGAAAGTGCCTAGGATCCTGAGGACTGTGTGTGTATGTGGATGGAAGGAGGACTGTGCAAACAGTGGGAATTCTGCCAGAGGCAAAGTGCTCTCAAGACTTGGAAGAGAGCCACTGTGACAGGGCAAGGAAACCTGTGCCTGAGGAAGAAATCTCACTTAAGCCCCGGTGCACATTCAGAAGTGTTTGCTAGGGTGCCATCAGTGTCTTTGTCTCTTGGAACGATGGTTATTTATGAGATGCAGGGGAGTCTCTGTAATTTTCATGCCTGTGGGAGGTGTTTATGAGAGGAATTGAGACACAGCTGTGGTGGGTGGAGGGGCTTTCAGTGCTGGAGGTGACAGTGTTTTCTGACTTTGGATTTCCACAGTCCAACCAGGTGGGGTTGCTTGATCCACTTGTGGGGGTTCCTATATACCTGCTTGGTAGGGGGGAATATTCTGTATACTACTTTTGCAGAGAAAAGCGGGGGGGGGGGGGACCTTTCTTACAGCATCTTCCCATGTTCCTAACTAAATGTATTTAAGGAAATGGGAACTTGTTCTGTAAACCCCAGGGTATGCCTATTTTAGGTCTACCTGCTCCAAAGCTGAGATTCTTGAGGAGGACCTGGTCTGGGTTTCAATATAGATTTGTCACCTTTTCTTTTTAAATTTTGGGGGCTTTTTTGTTTTTTGTAAGGAAGAGTAATAGTTTTAAGAGTGGTCAGTGAACATTCAAATGCAGTATTAAAACTGGCTTTTTGGCAGAGTAGCGAGTAATGTAGACCTGTCTTACTTCCTGGACTGTCACTTTGCTCTTTGGACTGAAGTGGTAACCTAACTTTTCTGTTTTTAATGTTTTGGAAGAAGCATGGCCAGGAATTGTTCAAAGTATTGGTTTAGATAAAAGACGTTGGTCAAGGCTTCTGATAAATTAAACCACTTTGGTAAAGAATAGAATGGCTTCAGTCTGGATGCCGTCGTTTCTTTATCCACCTGCCTGCAGTGGGGGTGAGATGAATTTATACCGTTTTTGGACGGGAAGCAGTTGGCAGCCCCACGGCAAAGCTGCTTTTGTAAAAATGTGATACATAACTCTGTGCAGCTGTTTCTGCAAAACAGTGCTCTCATAAAAAATGTGGGAAACTATAATTTTTTCCCTGTCCCAAACCACCTGAGATGCAGATCTTTCTGTACTTGGCAAGTCGCTTGGCCTACAAAGTAGTTGTTGATTATCAAACACTCTTCAGGGAGCAAACAGTCAGCCACCGAGCATTTCATTTTAATTAGAAGATACTTTTTTCACACTGAGATTTCGGAAAGCCTACTAGGTTGGTTGGAGGCTTGTTTGCTGGCTTGGAACAACCACACCCATACTTGTGTTTTTTTTCCCCTTCTCTTCCACCCCTTCAAAAAGCTTTTGAGTTTATGCAATTTTTAAAGAGATCTGAGTGGCCTTTTTTTGCTCCTCCAGTGGAGCACAATTAAAAGTGGTCCCTTTTAGAACAGCCCGATTCTTTCTCATCCCTCTGTGTGCAATATTATGCTTCCTGGTTTTCATTGCATGCGTTTCAATAAAGCTCTCTATTCCTTAGAAGGTTAATTTACATTCTGTTCGATTAGCTAAAGGAAATTGTGGCAATAAACGAGGCAAGAATGTGAACACAGACTACTGTCTTTTCGATTCCTCTACTGACAAATCTCTTTGGCATGGAGGAGTTTCTATTTTGTAAAAAAGATTGCTCTGTTTTGCACATGGGAGATGCCAGGTTAAAAATTTTGGTTATAGGTCAAGCCCACAAATAGTCCTTTTAAAAAAACATTAAGAATACCGATTCGAACTTTTACCAGCAGGGCACATGGAGCTGTTCTGGGGAGAGTTCTGTTTACTGTCTTCGGACTTCTTACATCACGGGTGCTTGACCCAGGGTTTATCGAATGTCAGCACTATTTTTTTCTGAGTAAAAGTTGCTGTTTTGAATACTGAAAGCCCACAGCAAAACAATGTTTGACCTCTATCCTTGCAGCTTTTTTTCAGCTGTGTTACATGTGGAGGTGAAGGAAGTTTGGATATCTATTTAATTTTTGTAAATACTGTATAATTTTTAATAGCTTGAATTATGTATATACACAGCAAATAAACTTGCATTGAATACTGAGCTAGACTAAGCTATAATTCTTTTTTTTAAATTGTCTTACAAGGTTACAAATAATATTCAACATACTGTGGCCGATTACACATGGTGAGGTTCCCGCAACTTTGAAGAGTTTTGGCCAGGGAGTCTTTGTTTCAGGGCATGTTCGGCACGATTATCCACTGCCTTGTTTGCAACAGGGCAGGCATTGCCCCTCAGCTGGCTTTTTGCTTGCGTCCAGGGTGATGCTGTTTTGCGGGTTCTCTATTGCGCATCCATGCTTTAATTTTTAATATAACCTTAATTTTAATCTTATCAATACATCAATCTATCAATAGATCAACATAAAAAAGGCAAACTATTAAAGAAAAGACTTGTACACTGTGTCCAAATAGCTATTGTTTTTTATGGTGGGAAGTGAGGGGGAATAATTGCACCATTTTCCATCAAACCTTTTATTGGCATAATAAACCACACAGATTAGTAGTGATCACAGAGTGATACAATCATGGTTGCAACTTAATGACATAGCACAGGGACTTAGCCACCGTTTCAGAGATAGCATCATTGTTTAAAAGATTTTTTTTAATTGTTGGTCTGATAGACCATTATTAATGAGTAGAGGGGTCAGCAAGTTGGACCTGATTATCTTCTAAAATGGGCAGTGTAGAAGCATGTGGATTACAGATTCAATCTGCTTCATGCTGCAATCACAGATTCTGTCCTGGTACTAAATTTTTAGATGTCTTCCTGTTGTTACAGCTGAAGGAGGCATATTGAACCTTATAATGGCAACACGCAAACTGCAAAACGACATGAACTGCCATTTGTTAAGCTCCCTAGGTTCACAGTGTGCTGTGTGCTGTCTCCCGACGTGCTGTGAACCCAGGTGTCAAGGCTGACAGATTTTTTCTGGTCTGGTCTGGAATTACTGTTTGTGTATAAAACGATGAGGCTGGAGACATCCCAGTTTGTTGATTAAATGCAGGAGCAAATCAGGTGTTTGGATTGATTAACTAGTCTTATTTTTACATTTTTTTAGTATTAGTATTGATCTATTGATAAGATTATTATTATTTTAAATCTAAAGATATGCAGGAGCAGGGAGGTCCTGGGCAATAGAAATAATAAAGCAAGACAAGGAGCAGGAAGTCGTTGGCAAGAGGGAGGAGCATTAGGGGGAAACTTGCAAAGCAGCTCAACAAGGTGGGCTGGCTGCGGGTGGAGGAACATCTTGTCATCTCTGGGCACATGTGTTGAGCAACAAGTCTTTTCTACAGTTGATAATGTAATGCCAGGTGACATTTTAGCAAGTCTAATTCTTTTTTAGTATAAGCTTTCTTGAGTCAGAGCTGTCTTCAGATGCTTGAATGCTCTGGGGGTGACAACTCCTCTCCACATTTCATTTATTTGACTTGTACCCTGCTCTCCCCCATAGGGGGAGGTTACCCTGGAGTACCATATCCCAGGGAAGTTCCTTGCCCTATTGACTGGCTGATGCAGTTCTAGACCTTCCTGGGCTGGCAGAGATGAGGGCAGGACTAGAGAACCAATTGATGTTTCCAAAAGGAAGCCACCAGCCCCAAAGCAGCTCCTTAAAGAGCTACATATTTCTGTTCAAAGTGTACATCCTATTGTTCCAGCAACTGCTGGGGTGTTGGTACTGGAAGACAATATGCCCCCACCAAAACATCTCACAAGGAGCAGCTCTCCTAATGAGTAGACAAGCAGTCCTGACTGAGCTGGTGCACACCTGGGGCTTTTGGCTGAGGATGGGGCACTATGAGCAGGTAGACCCAGTAAAGGAGGCATAACTGAGCTGCTGGTCCAATAAACCGGGGGGGGGGGGGGCAGGTACAGCAGCCCTCATGAAAGGCACAGGTGATGGAAGCTGGATGGATTCCCAGCCTCCCTGCAATACTTCCACAGCTCGCTATGGGTCTCCAGTCTGGGAACCAACTACTTTAGAAGTTTTCAAAATCAAGCCCTGTGCAGCTGCAGATACCATCAATGTGAAGGCCAGAGAACAGTTACAGCTAAGCAACCTGATAATATCCATACATGCTCCATTGTGGCTTAAACAAAGTCCCTAGGTCATCTCCCATCTTCCTTAGTTTTGCAAAAGTTGCTGTACTAAATTATTTTAAATAATGGCCTGGCTTGACTAAAGCCGGAAAAAGGTTCTAAGTTTCTTAGTGGCTCTTCCCTTCCTGTTTCTGGATCAGTTTCTGAAATGTCAATAGATTCCCAGTTCTGAACATTTATGTACTTCTGAGATTCAGTCAAACAATTCTCTTTATTTTTATTTGGATTTTCCTATGAGAAGCTCAGGGCAGACTGTGAGTTTCCTCTTCTCAATTATACTTCCAGGCTTGTTAAGTATGCAAGATTGAGAATGACCACCTTCAGCCCAGTAAGCTTTAAGGGGTGGGTAGAGATTTGAACCTAGGTAGAGATTTGAATCATCTCAGCCTTGTCTAATTACTTTACCTATTAAGTAGTTTCTTTATTTTTGGTAAGTATATTCTCATTTTTACTGCATGCTGTGGAAGATGGAGGAATGATAATTTAAAAGTTGTAATCTACAGTATACAGGAACTGATTTCTCATTAGAAAGCATTCAGAAGAGCAGAAAAAACTATTTAAAAACCCTGTCTTAAAATAAATTTTACTTACTCTTAAATGTTAACATATTTTTTTAAAAAATCCCTTAAATATCCAGGGGTTTTTTTCCACAGAGAAAAAGTTGGGGGAAGAAAGTCATCTATCAAATTGGTGTTTGAAGGAGACTGATAAAATGGCTTTAAAATAAAAGGTGCATGAGAGAGCTCACAGCTCTGCAACATGTTAGATCTTCTGCCTACTGTATGGGGATGTAACCTTGGTTGCTATCCAATGGGCCTAGGTAGAGGCTTACCTGATTTTGTTGTCACCACACTTCACATGACCCACATTTGGAATTACTAGTATGCTTGTTTGTAAAGTATATAAATGGATATGGTGATTTGCAAAATGTGTGGTTTCCCCTTTTACTGTGGCAGTGTATATATATAATTTTAAATATACTCATTATATCTAACCTGCTGCATTACTAGGTTTCACTAATAGCGGCAGGGTAAAAAAAATGGCCACGTCTTGCAAACTGAGGGCAGTGGCGTCCTTTACAGAGTCAATCCATCTCATGTTGGGTTTTTTTTTCTTTTCCTACTAAGGTATACAATCTCCATATTCGGGGTTACCAACCTATAAGGGTAAGGTGCTTTAGGGATCAACTCCTTCTACCCATTTCCTTCGTTCCGAAGCATGGTCACCTCCCTTACCATGCAACCAGTTTCTTCATAAGTGCTTCCGGGTCGCTGTCTTCCCGCCCCGGCCGTCTTCATTTTCACTTCCAGGTCCCAAGGCCGCGCAGGCGCAGCGCAATTTAGCGGGAGTGTCGACGACGGCCTGCGGACCATCTGTGTGGCGGCCGCGCTAAGATGGCGGCGGAGGGGCCTGAGGGGCCAGCCAGCCCAACCCGTGGCGGGACTGAGGGCTGCGAGGGAGACCTGGGGGTCAAAGCAGAGGCAGGTGAGAGGTGCCCGTCCGCTGAGGTGACCGTGGGTGGGAGAAGGGGACCGAAGCCCCCGGAAGGTTGGCGACGGGGTCCGCCTCACCTCAGCCAGAGCTCTCTTTTCAAAAGTCGGACTCACGCCTCCCTCATCCCTACAACTTCAAAGCTGGGCTGCTCCTGGAGGCGGAGGCTCCACGGCCACGCGTGCTTCTTCTGGGAGCGCCTCCTCCTTTATCTTCTGAATACCAGGCCTGTGCCGTCGCTGTGGTGCGCCTGGTTTCCATGCTCCCTAAATGCTCCCTAAATGTCCAGCGGATGTCACTTGTACAGATGGTTTTCCTGTAAGGCTGGCTCGGCTAGTAATGGTGGTGGTTCTGTTCAATAGGACTCGACGAGCTTTTCTCCCCCAGCTTGCATCAGAATCAGCGGTATTTTTAGACTTCCAAGAGCATGAAACATAAATGACAGCAGAGTCCTATTTACAGCCTTCTGGTTTTTTTTTATGTATGTATGTATGTATGTATGTATGTATGTATGTATGTATGTATGTATGTATGTATGTATTTAATTTGGTAAACCGCCCTCCCCCCCAAAGGGCTCAGGGCAGTCTATAAACATGACAACCAATACAATGTAATTTAAAAAGACACAAATCTAATAATCCCAATTAAAACAATAAATACAATACAATAAAAACAGTAGCAGTAATAACCCATCCATAATTAACTAAATAGATGATGTCCGGCATTATACCCTGGGAGGGGACCGGCTGATGTTCAAGTAAGCAGATGGTACATAAGGCAACAGAGAGGGGCAGATTCAGCAGCCAGCCTCCCCAAAAATGTCAGTGTATTTTCAATGTATTGTTGGAGGCTTTCGTGTCTGGAATCAGCTGGGAGTTGTGAGTTTTCTGGATTGTGTGACTGCGTTCTGGTAGTTTGACCTAACGTTTCGCCCACATCTATGACTGACATCTTCAGAGGCATGGCACAATGGCTGTGCCACAGAGAGAAACACATCTTACTGTGACATGCCTCTGAAGATGTCATATACTACGCACATATATGTAATACATATGTTAACAATGATATTGAAATGGCGTTACACATTTTGCTTAAATGGCCTTTGTATAATCTGCCTCATGAGAAATTGATACTGCCTTGGATAAACTAAAGATTTATGTTCTGAACCGCTCTTGGTAAAATATATTTTGTAGGATAGAGTTTTTAAATTAACCTTAGCTGTGGCAAAATTCCTATCTGAAGGTCAACCAAAATGGTAAAAGGTCTGGAATCCATCCCTATGAAGAGAGACTTAGGGAGCTGGGGATGTTTAGTTTGGTGAAGAGAAGGTTAAGAGGTGACATGATAGCCATGTCTAGATATTTGAAGGGATGTCATGTTGGTGAGGGAGCAAACTTGTATTCTGCTGCTCCAGACACTAGGACCAGGAGTAATGGGTTCAAGGTGAAAGAAAACAGATGCCACCTAAACATCAGGAAAAACTTCCTGACAATAAGGGCTGTATGACAGTGGAATGCACTACCTCGGAGGGTGCTGGAGTCTCCTTCTTTGGGGTTTTTTAAAGAGAGGCTGGATGGCCATCTCAAGAGTGCTTTGATTGTGTGTTTCTGCATTGCAGGGGGTTGCACTTCATGGCCCTTTGGGTCTCTTCCAACTCTATGATTCCATGCATTAAGAATTAGACCTGCTAAGTTAATGAAGATATGAATTTATAGTTTTAGCTTATTAATGTATTATTTTATATTGCTCACTTCAATTTTATATTGTATGGAAATAATTTTATAGTCTTTGCTTATCATTTTTATTTAACTCTTGTAAATGAGTCTGTACTGTAATAACAGTTATTGTGAAGTACCGTATGTTCTAGTGAGGTGCTACAGAAATTTGATCTGGGAAAGAGCAGCTGTGTGTGGAGCTGTGGGAGAATGCTAGTTTTTTTGGCAGAGTTAAGATGAGAGGCGGGAGGTGGTGGTTCTCACTGATAAAATGCCAGAGGATACTATGGTAATAGTTGAGGTGTAGTACTGCTCGCTTTCATGCACCCTATTCTCAGAGCAGCATAGGGAATCATAGACCTCTGTATGTGATGGCTACCAAACCTGTTGTTTAGAAACTTCATTTCTGTATTTGCTCTTGAAAGCTGTAGGCCCTGAACAAGATGTGATTCCTAAGCCAGCGAGCAACGGTGCACCAAATCCAGATGAGACAACACCTGTGCAAGGCTGCAATGGAGTCACCATGGAGGCCAGTACTCCAGTGCTGAAATCTGAAGTTTCCAAGGAAGAAGCCCCTCAGCTACCTGCCCCTGATGTGGTGTTGCATGTACCGCTTAACCCTCCCATGGAGGAGGTCTCCATTACATACCCTCTGGAGTTTGAGCGGTACTGGAGAGCAGCTCAAGAGAACCCACTCGACTTCACCGCGTGGACTGAACTGCTTCAGTATGTGGAGCAAGAGGTAAGCGGAGAGGCTTTTAGTTTTGAGGAACCATCGGAAGTTGTCTAGGAGTCCTGGTGGTGGTCCTCTGAAGTGCAGAGTTCAGTGCCTGGGTCTTAAGAACCAAGCCTCATAATCAGCAGCCTCTTTTCTGGGGATCAGATAGTATAATGCTGCCCCACGTGAAAAAAATAAATGTCTTGCACATACAAAAGTAGCATGTTAAGGGGTCTAGACATAAGCATTTTTAGCATAAGCATTTTATTGTCATTGTGCACGCACAACGAAATTTACTGCACTCCTTCTACCTGATAGGCTAAATTTCCACAGATAGGGGTTTTTTTTAATGCAGAAGCATTCAGGTATGGCTTTTTCACTGTTACCCATCATCAGGAAATGTTCATGCCCAGTAGGTGCTGCACCACATAACTACTCTTGCCATTTCACCGCCCTGAGCCCTCCGGGGGAGGGCGGTATATAAACCTAACCAATAAATAAATAAATAAATAAATTTGTGAAGAGCTCGGATTGTAAGGGGTAATGGCTTTGACTCTACAACAGCACCAGACCTTCAGACGAAGGAGATTTTGATGTTTAGCACCAGCAGTATGGTAATCATTTCTAATTGCATATTGTTTTCCTTGAGCCTGGCAGAGGCAGAGGTTGCCCAGAATTGGTGCCTTGGGTCGAGAACTGGCTAGAAGTGGGTGATTAACTGAAGTTGTTTCCAGTTAGCCTGATGAATGGCAGGCCTATCACTTTTAGAATAAAGTGAACAGAGGATTGCATTCCCTCTAAAGCAGCCATTGGTGTAATGGGGAGGAGAGATCTCTTGACCAGATATGCTTGATACTTGGGTTGCAACTAAAACAAGGAATTATTTTATCTACATTCCTAGTGCCCTAGCTCAGCCCTGCCTTAAAAGATAAAAGACACTGTAGTTCATGTCTTTGTTTTTCTGTAATTTGCTGTCCATGGGAATGCTTTTAAAAATTTTGGGAGCTTCCAGAATGCTTTTGATCCAGAAATTGGTGGCCAGGCTTCAAACTAGGACTGACCCAAGGGTTTGTACATCAGGGTTCATTAAAGATCAGTTCAGATTGCCAACAAGTCCAGACACAAATTAGAGTCTTAGTTCTAACCTTTAAAGTTGTACACAACCTGATAATTAGTTTTTTGAAGGAGCATCTTGTGTTCCACCCATGCTTTAAGGCAATGCGAGATTCCATCATTTTTAGAAGCCCAGCAGTCAATAATACCGGCTATAGCCACCTTGATACTGGAGCTCCACCTGTGAAGCTTCCTGCCTAGGAAGTCCCATTTGGCCTATTTGCTGTTGTCTCCTAGAAACTAATAAAAATGCCTACTTTTGTTTGGAAATCCCTGGATTAAGAAATTGTGTTGCACAATTGTGTGACTTTTAGTTTCATTTGGAGGGGATTATAAGAATGCATATTGGAGTTAATTTTATCACCTTTGCTGTTGTATTTCTCGTTTATGTTTTGTAAGCCGCTTCAGAGGCAATACAAGGAAGCTGAGTGGAAATCAAACCCACATAATTCTTCAGAGGTGTCATTTTCAGGAGACAGCAAAAACATGTCTTTCAGATCCATGTTTTAATTCGGCTTGGTTCACCAGCCAACTGTTCGTAGTGACCACTGTCTTCCCTGTGCCTCCAGTCTAAGCAGCAGTTATTTTTCTAGCAGAAACAAACCGATAGCTTTTAATCCCTGTGCTGCTTGCATTGCTTAGCCTGGAGCTGATTTTGGTTCTGGTGGTTGGATTGAAGGAAGTGGCGGCGCAAGTTAATTTTTTATAACGAGTGTGAACAAAGTGTGTTATGGTCTATGTGGAATTTTTAAACATCTCGCTTGAGGAACACCACAGTGATCTCTTTGCTGCCTTTGATTCCTTTCTAAGGAACATTGTATGGGTACTGAATAGTCATCTCCCTTGGGGTAAATGGTCTTAGTCTTCCACATGGGCTGAGTTAAGCTCAAGAAGCAAAGATTCCAAAATTATATGAATTAAATCCCATGGAACCTAAAATACATAATCTTTGGAACCTTGCAGAACATAGAATAAACAGTCTACAAATTTAGAGGAACAGAAATGTGTTTTAGAAAGACTTGTCAAGGTTTGCATCAAGGCAAGCTCAGCATGTCAGTTATTGAATAGCAACCAAGTACCATCCTCTCCAACTAACCCCTGGCAGTTTTCAACGTGCTGTATCCGAAAGCATTCCCTGCCAGTTGGGGGAATTATTGAGAAAGTACTATGACAGCGAACTCCTCCCTCCCCTGCCTTTTTTCCAATTAGGGTATTATACACACTCCATGGAACTCTAATCTAATTGGCTTATGCAAATAGGCATACAATATGATCATGATTCAATCATGGCATGCTCATCAGATGAATGACCTGTACAGGAAAAAAAAGCCATATAATGAGAATTTACTTGAGATCTTCTGGCTGTCAGACTCTCAAAGAATTGTGGGACATCTTAAGAAACAAATTCATAGTGACTGTCCATTTTTTTTGTAGACAAGCCCTCCTTTTTTCAAATGCAGGGCTCTTTTCTGTGGTTTTGTCAATCCCCCGCTTGGGCAATAAAACACTTGTGAGGTTCAAAGGATTTTATTGAAGGATGGTCAGGAACAGTAGAAAGACAGTTCTGGCGAAAGCACGCCAGAACAGTTGATAATATGGATATCACAATCCCCACCCCCACATGGGAGCAACAGAGTTAGTAGTGTCCAGTCTGGAGGCTCTTCCCAGCCGCACACCTCAAACCTCTTTGATCTGAGATTGCAAATGCCTTAACAGTCCAGGTCCTCGGGAGCAACAGCCGCAGAAGGCCATTGCTTTCACATCCTGCATGTGAGCTCCCAATGGCACCTGGTGGGCCACTGCTAGTAGCAGAGAGCTGGGCTAGATGGACTCTGGTCTGATCCAGCTGGCTTGTTCTTATGTTCTTACGTTCTTAAAAGCGAAAGTGCTCTCAGAGAATTCCCGCCCTCCCAAACATGGCAACTTGACAGGGTTCTGGCTTAGACTAACAGCCTCTATCTCTCCCTTCAGAGGCCTATTTAATTATGTACTTAGGTCTCCTCAATGGACCCCAGTACTAGAAGGGGAAAGCCCCTGAATAATAGATCTCAGTCCAGATAATGATTTTATGCAGTTTATTTAGGTTGTACCTCAGGGTTATCCTCTGTTTGTTCCCTACAGTCATACAATATCATTGGTAGGGGAGGTTCTCTAGCTCAGTGATAGTGTACCTATGTTGCATTCCATCAGTCCTGGCTTCAGTCCCTGGAATCTTCACTTAAGAGGGCATAGGTAAGAATGTTCTTGCCTGAGACCCTGGAGGGCGGTGCCAATAAACGCAGTTAGCATTGACCTGGATGCTTAATGTATGCTCATGGTATTTTTCTTATTGGACTTGTATTTGCATCTGCAGCTTCATTCTCTCCTTCCCCCTGTTACAGTGGTACGTTTTGTGTATTTGTATGTTCCTCCTTGATGTTTTTAAACCATCAACATTGTTCTATTTACCACTCCTGCAGAATCACATTTACGCAGCCCGCAAAGCTTTCGATAGCTTCTTCCTACGTTACCCTTACTGCTACGGCTACTGGAAGAAGTATGCAGACATGGAGCGTCGCTTTGACTTCATCAAGGAAACAGAGGAGGTAAAGGGTTAAAAGGAAGGCACTTTGCTCTCATCTCCCCTACCCTGAATTTACTGTCATGCAGCTCAGACCACTAGCTTGATTCACACATGCATGAGAATGAGGTGGCAGAATGCTGTGGAGATGGAATAGGGTGCACTGTTTCAGACTGCAGGTGGAGGATCTCATTGTGGAATGCTGACTCGGTTAAGAATTCCTTGCAAGTAGAAAATCAACACAGCGAGTGAGGAGAGGGGATGGAACCTTTCTCTCTTGTGCTTCTTTTCAGTACGTTTGTAAGTTTCGGTGTAAAGGAATATTCAAATCCGGAATCCACCACCTGCTGTCTGAAATATTGCAGGCCTTGTGGGTCGTCTACCCCATTCCCTTGCTTGTGTACCACAGTGTGTTTGTGTTATATTCTATGGAGAGGTGCAGTGCTTAACAGTCCTGCTGGGCAAGCAGCTCTAGAAGTCTCAAAGAAGTGAGTCACGCCAGCTTGTGTGATATGCTGGGAGGGGAAATCTTTACTCCTAATGTGGCAGTCACACTGAAGCAAAATTTTCCCATTTAGCTGCATCCTCAAAAAGTGATTCCTGGTTCCCCTGAAGAAATAAAGGAACTGAAGTTTCCTGTAAATGTGAATGGAGGAGAGAGAGCTTCTTTTTGTTTTTCATAAAGTTGTAGCTGACTAATAGTGATCCTGGAGGGTTTTCAAAGCAAAAGTCATTCAGAGCTGGTTTGCCCTTGCCTGCCTCGTGTGTAGCCATCCTGGGCTTCTGTGGTGGTCTCCTCTCCAAGTCCTCATCATGGCTGACCCTGCTTAGCTTCTGAGATCAGACAAGATCAGACTAGTGTGGGCTGTCCGGCTCAGGGCTCATCCCTCCTAGGAATGTAAAACTTCTGGAAATGTTGAACTTTTTTTCGCAAGTAAAGGAAATTTTGAGAAAAACTGAAATTTATACCATACTTACTTTCTATCAAACCTAAACTGCCTTTACTGTTTTAAAAACATAAAATGTATTGACTGTGTAATCTGCGTTTGAGTCTCAGTTAAAAAGGCAGGCTGGGGCTGTAAATAATCTAAATAAAGAAGTTAGCATATAACATTGTACTGTTTGGCATATTTATGATATTTGAAAGTATAAATATTTTTCTATTCTGTAAGAAAAATTGCAGATATGGCCCAGTACTTCAAAAAGTGTTGCGAACTGCTCCCTGCATTGCCTAAGCGTAGCCTGAGAGGGGGAGAAAAAGTTGAAGGGGGAAAACAAACTTGGTAAACGAGCAGCAGCTCACTCAGTCACAATAGATGGGACAACCAACATGTTTGGATATTAAGCTGAACTTTATATTATTGAAAATTCGGAACTCTTTCATAATATATTTTTTATCGAACACACTATTAGTTGGTGCCAATTAATATTAATAGAAAATGGTGGCCAAAATTTACATTTAAACAAAAAAAAACCATTTTTGAATATTTTTATGTCTACAGTATAAGTTTTTAAACTGTTCTCTCAGACTTCCCAGTTTTTCAGTTGAAAAAAATGAACATTCCCTTCCATTGAAAAAATGAACATTTCCTGACTGTTTGATTCTGTAAATTTTGAGTAAAAAATATTGCCTTAGAAATATTTAATTCATTCTAAGAGAGAAAATATGTCATAGGTTTTTTCAGTGCTCCCCCAAATTTTCCAGTGTTTTCAATCTGAAAAATTAAAAGAAAGTCCTCTAAAAAAAACCTTCCCTCCCAAAACTTTCCAGGCTTTTTTTGGGGTGGGGGGGTGGGGGGGTTATATTTTTAACCTTTTCCCAGCTTTCTATCACTAGAAAATGTATACAATACTGATATTTTATTAATTTTCTACACAGGTTTTCCAGCGGGGATTGCAGTCTATCCCTCTCAGTATGGACTTGTGGATTCATTACATCACCTTCCTTGAGTCTACCTTGGATATGAATCTCCCAGACTCACTTCAGAAGATCCGTGGGTAGGTTGTTACAGAGCTTGGATGTAGATGGAGGAAGAATCAGAATCTGTGTAGGGGCTTGGGATGGGAAGAAGGGGCAACATAAATGCTGTGAGGAGAGGAATTATTTTACTTTGTTATAGTGAGTACATTTTTAGTAACTTTATGGTGAATTGCCTCCAATCCCTTCTAGGGAAGATGTCAGGATATACATTCTAAAAATAGCTAGGATAGACAGGGATAGTTGGGAAAAGATTCTTGGGGGGAAATTTTCCCACAATTAAGAAGCCAGGATTGCTTGTGACATGGCACCAAATCCCCTCCTCATGGAAGAACAAACAGGCAAACATGAAGAGAGCAATTTTGGTACATATAAGCTTTCTTCAGAGGGCTTTATGTTATTGACAAAAGCTGGAGTGAATTTCAGCCTTCTGTTGCACACTTGCATATAACGTGATGCTGTAGAATCGCATAAGTAACTTTTCCAGGTTACATTCTTTTGCTCAACAGATAATATGTAATAGCTCCCGCTTGACTTGCGAGCGGCAAAGCTTCAGAATCCATAACTCCAGCCAGGTTCTATCCTGGTTTTCACTGTTCTGAGGCTCCTGATTTTCACTGTTCTGGAGTCAGGCAGCCAAAGCAATATGTCTGCCTTGCATTGCAGCATTGTAGTGAACCACAGCAGGACATTCCCAGTGCGGGAATCAAGACTCCTTTTTCTCAGAACCAGGATACAGTTTCCTTTGATCAGCACTGAGTGTGCTCTGGCTTGGAAAAAATTGTTGTCCCCTTCCCTCATTTGAATTCCTCGGCTAGTAATAAAGTGATGCAAATGTGCAAAAGTTTGCTTATTTTGCATAATCTGTTAGTCTTTGGGGAGGGGCAAGGAGCTATATCATGTGCTGAATCCTTCCTCTCATCTCATAATTAGGAAGAAAACTCAAGACCTGAAGAGATTTCACTAAATGTGGCTTTCTAGTTTGTCTTTATAACCATGAGCACTAACCATGGGCACTTTTTAGCCATGGGCACTGCCTTTAAAAAAGAAGGCAAGCCAGTATTTTCTAGATATGAGTTTGGCATCCATTCTCAAATTCTCTATGCCAATAAAGGCTTGCTTCTACTGCATTCTCAAATTCTGAGCTTGGTGTGAATACTGTTCTTGTTAACATTCTTGGCTGAACAAATTCCAATCCATGTGGCTCGGAGCAGTTTGATTTAGTCTTGAGAGTTTAGGTTTCTCCCTGCATGCCCTTTTGCAGTTGGTTTTTTTGGCAAGCAAAACAACTCGTCACACAAAGAATAGAACACGGAACATCAAAGGGACATTCTGAGAAGCCAGATATATTCTTTCCCTGGCACTGTATCTATCTTTGTTGGAGATCAGCAGTTATAGAAGGGTGTTCACCCTGGCGAGGTACTCCACCCTCAGCAATCTTAGAAGGCAATTAAAAAAAATCACCTATGCTGAAAGATTATGTCCATGCCAAACAGGGGAAGTAGAGTCAATGGAGCACATGTTCCTCCACTATATACACTTTAAGGAGGCATGATCAAAGTTTATCCATTCAATTCTTGAAAAGTTCCCAAGCCAGAAAGCAAGGCTTGGCTGTCCTCTTTCCAAAGAGAATTCCCAAATATCAAGCCAAGTTGCAAAGTTCTGCCTACTGTAGAAAGCCTGCAGTTCACAGGTCTCCAAGGAGGTTTATTGAAGTCCTGTTCTTAAGAGTTTTAATATTATTTTGGTTTTTTTTAATTCTCCAGTGTTATCCTTGCTGTCTGTGGGTACAGCTTGTTTACTATGTTATTTTTGTTTGCTGGCTAAAGACCCCATAACAATAAATTAAAGCTTGGAATATTTACAGCTACAAGACAAGATTGAAGGGTGAGATGGGAAACTGATGCAGAGAAGGGTTTGGAGGACTTGCCTAAAATTGGTAATGGGCATAGGTATATTTGCATGTAGCTGATTACTAGGTGAATAATACCCTCCTATGACTCCTATCTCTTGCAGCACATTTGAATCCTCTATAGCTGCTGCAGGAGTGGATTTCCGTTCAGACAAACTCTGGGAGATGTATGTGGAATGGGAGAGAGAACAGGGTAACCTGAAGGCCATCACAGCGATTTATGACCGGGTGCTCACCATGCCAACTCAGATGTACAGCCATCATTGGGAAAGGTAAATCTTTTCTAGGACCTGCCCAGGGGAAGAGTTAAGAATTACAAGTGTCACAAGATGGGCTTCCTCATCTCCTTTGGGAGCTGCCATGTGTCCTTGGGAGAGGATGCTGCGTCGTAGCTATTGGTTCCCTGATGAGGTACAAACCTGTGTGAAAAGGAAAACCGGTGTGAACAAACCGTGGAACTCAAGGCCCCAAATATGGTGCAGTCCTTTGGAGAGATGTAAGCATAACTCTTGGCCATCTGTGTAACTTTTGTAGGGACAGTCCCAAAAGGATTGTGGATTTGGATTCCTGTCTGGAATCTCTCTCTTTTTATCTCCTTCCCTTTTTTGGCTGAGAAGTTTTATGATTTTTGTATCTCATTCCCTTCCATCAAGATGTGTGCCATTGTCAACATTGGATTGGAAATACTTTGTGTGGTCACAGCCATGATGTGTCTGTTCATTCTGATGACATTTCTACAGTATTTTGAAAAATATATCTTCTTCCTATATATATCTTCTTCCTATATAAACAGCC
Source organism: Sphaerodactylus townsendi (assembly GCF_021028975.2). Lineage (NCBI taxonomy): Eukaryota > Metazoa > Chordata > Lepidosauria > Squamata > Sphaerodactylidae > Sphaerodactylus > Sphaerodactylus townsendi. Next base: position 26,904,257 of record NC_059425.1, on the reverse strand, counting down.
AGATTGTATGAAATTAATAGGTTGAGCAAAAATTAGTGTCTTCCTGATGCAAACCAAACAGTCATGTCCTTTTTTTCTTTTCTTTTTTTACTTTTCATCTTACAATTTTTCCAAAGTGTTTGGAGTACCTCTTGTTAACCATTTCAGTTCACCCTTTATCCATTTCTACAGATCTGGAAATCTGGTAGAAACTTTGAAGCTGCACAGCCTCATAGTGGAACTGAGAAGTGAACTAGCAGCTTCCTGGCTCTTGGCTCACATCTTTAACATGCACATACAGCACTGTGAACTGGGAAGTTCCTAGTTCATATTTTACCTCTGCTTTAAAACCGATCCTTCTCTCTCTCTCTCTCTCTCTGACCTCCTGTGCAATATGGGATTGGTTACACTGACAACAAACATGTGAAGCACTCCAAACAGTCTATTACGTTATGCTAGTTCTAGCCAGGTCCCAAATATAGTATGTCTGGGGCCAGTACAAACCTGTCAACTTCCCCTTCCTGTTCTTCTAAACAAGAAAAAAAGCATTTCATTTCTGAAATGGCATAAGCAATAATGTAGAAATGGGCTTGCAGCATTGGTCAGCGTATTTCTCTCTGGATCTACCCAAACCCCAGTGAAGTGTTCCACTTTCGCATCCTCTGCGCTTAAACCCTGGCTCCAGTACTTGGTCACCTGCACAGCACAGAAATGCCATCATCTACCACTTCCAAGCCCCCTGCAAGCAAGGCTTGGCTTGAGAAGCTCAGGTGGCTCAGGATGGGCCTCCTGCTAGGTCAGCTTCTGAACCGGCAACATTTCACACATGGCACAGGTTCAAGGAACACGTGGCCAGCCACCACCCCAAGGACATCCTGTCCACCGAGGAGCTGCTGTGGCTGCAGTCGAAGATGGCTTCTGAGACAGGGGCCAAGACCACAGAAGTGGAGGCAGAGGAGGCTCCGCCTGGGGAGGACCTACCACTGAAGCCAGAAGTCACACAGGAGACTGGAGTCGGCGATACAGGCCAAATATTGGTGGGTAGTGCTGGAGCTTCTTCTCTTTCTCAAATTCTTGGGTGTTTAGGGAGCCACTTATCTTAGAACTCTCATAGTTTTAGTATGCAGAAAAAGCCACTGCATAATTTCTACATTTTAAACCTTGTTGGGCAGCAGTGGGAGTCTGGGCAGGCACCATGATGCCGGCCGCTTGTCTGCAAGTCTTTCATTAACAAAGAGAACCTGGCTTACATGCACTGCAAGGTTTAAACCAATAATGCACATGTAGCCTGGTTTTGCTCCTTGTCAAAGACACTGATACAGCTGCCTGAGTACCATTGTTTTACTCTTTAAACGAGGGACTTTGGTGTATGCGTTCCATATATCCCAGGTCTGCCAGAGAGAGGTGTGTGTTGGATCCCACTGCCACCTTGCGTGGCAGTGCTCTTCCTTTTTTTAAGCACCCACCAGTGTGGTGTAGTGGTTAAGAGAACTGGGTTTGATTCCCCACTCCTGCACATGATGCAGCAGACTCATATCTGGTGAGCTGGATTTATTTCCTTGTTCCTCCACAAGAAGTCTGCTGGGTGACCTTGGGCTAGTCACAGTTCTCTCAGAACTCACTCAGCCCCACCTACCTGACAAGGTGTCTTTTGTGGGAAGGGGAAAGGAAGGAGTTTGTAAGCCACTTTGAGACACCTTACCGTTGAGAAAGGGAGGGTATAAATCCAAACTCTTCTTCTTCTTGCATCTTGTTGCCCCCTGTGACCTGTCACAGCCACATGGGGTCCACTTGTCACTCATCCCTCCCTCTGCAGTGGTGCAGGCAGCAGGCAGATATTTGCTTCCTTTCACAGATGTAGAGAGCATGTTGTTGGAGGTGAATGCATGACTAGACAAGTATTTTGACTGATCCAGTAAAGTAGGGAGTGCTTGAGAATGTTGGTGTGTTTTCTGGAAACCACCAGGCACTGAGTTCACTGCTTTTGGATTTCAGGGCCATATGGACCAAGACAAGATCCGGGAACTCGTGATTTCAATCCGCCAACAGATCCATTCTCAGAATGAAGCCGAAGTCAGCAAGCGTTGGAATTTTGAGGAAGGGGTTCGTATAGCGGAGCCATGAGTCAGGACTGGTGTTTTGTGGCATATAGAGGATGCTTTGTGCTTCTAAAAAAGGGGAAACTGAATCCTCCTGAGATGCCCCCAGCTATTCTGTGACTTTATAGTGCAGATGCTACAATCAGCATCTTGGCCTTCTTTGCTTCCTGATTTTTTTTCTATTCTATGGCTGTGGCATGTTAAGGGTATGCCAACATGTCTGGCTGTGAATGCCAGAAGGGAACAAGTGAGGTGGTTGGGGGAGCTGCTTCAGTTGTGCTTCAAGGTGCTCTGTTGCACTTGCATTTGCAAATAGATTTAGTGCTTAACACTATTGGCTGCCAGAGCGTATCTTGGGTTGGGCAGCAATGATGTATGCCTTGGGCGTTACTTGAAGGGGGTCCCCCTCGACTGCTTGGCCCCCTTCCCACGAAGAACTCTACCCAGTGTTGAACTGGGGGCTCTGCCTCGCAATTCCTGGAGACAGCACATACAGTTTAACACCCCCCCCCCCGGCTGCAGGGGAGGGAGAGGAGTTTTAATTGCTTGTCCTAGGCACTGTTTTTCATAGAAACACCCCTGTTTGCAACCTGGCGTTACAGAGACCATTGCCAGCCTTGTGCAAATCCCTGCTTGCAATGGCTGCAAGTGCTTAATTTTTCACAGTGTTGACCAGAACTCCCAAAGGAAATATGGAAGCTAATCCTGGCTTCCAGTGCAGGCAATATAGGACACAAGGGGAGAATAGAACAGAGCAATTCAGCAAAAACAGAAGTCCCTTATGCTCTGCTTACTTTCCTTGCACTTATCAGCTGCTCAATAGAACTTCCTCCATTCTTCCCTTGTAATTTCCTCAACTCTTGTTTTGCTAATCATTGTTTTGTTTATCTTGTTCTGCTTTAGATTAAGAGACCCTACTTCCACGTAAAACCACTGGAGCGTGCACAGCTGCGGAACTGGCGTGACTATTTGGATTTTGAGATAGCCAGTGGCTCACACGAGCGCACCATTGTACTCTTTGAACGCTGTGTAATTGCCTGTGCGCTCTACGAGGAATTCTGGATCAAGGTACGAGACCCCTTCCTAGGTTTACATGTGTGAATCAGGCTGGCTCTGTTATAAATAGCTGGGGGATCTCCTTCTCTGTACCCCAACGAAGCATCAGAAGTTGCAGTTAATGCAGACAGCCCCACTGCACCTGGAGAGCGGCCATCTCATTGAAGATACTGCAGCTATTGCTTTTAATCGAAAGGTTTTCAGTATTTTTTGTCTATTAAAAGTACATGAGGTAGCTGGTGCTAGATGTAGGAAACCTCATTCTTTTTCTCTGGCAAGGCAGGTTCAGCCTTCCCTTCCTTCCTCAGGTAGGAGGAGCAAAAACAAAGTGCCAAAATTGACAATGAGGTCTTCTGGTACACTCCCTTGTCCAAACCAGGTTTATAGCATGCAAGATAGCTGGAAATATTCAGCGGGGAGATGTAGCGCAGACCTTGAGCCCGCATACTATAGAAGTAGTCTCGTTTGGAAGTGGGAGGCTGTTCAAGTTTCATCTGTAGCAGAAGAGCCTCTGTCCCCTTATCTGCTCCTTATTTACCCCCCATTCTGTCAAAAATCACACTGTACATAAACCATGGTTTGCTTGTTCAAAATGTGGAAACTGCCTCTAAGATGGGGGGAGGAGATTATACAACCCTTGGCTGCCTTTCCATCTCTGTGGTCTTCCTTTAAAAAAAACAACAACACCCTGTTGACTCTGAGAGCCAGCATGGTGTAGAGGTTAAAGTATCCAACTAGGATCTGGAAAACCCAGGTCGAATCCCATCCCCACCCCTCTGCCACAGAAACTTGCTGGGTGACCTTGGGCCAGTCACGCACTCTCAACCTTGGCCCTGGCGAGTATTTGGATGGGAGACCTCCAAGCAATGCCAGGGGCGTGATGTGGAGGCAGGCAATAGCCAACCATCTCTGAATGTCTCTTGGCTTGAAAACACTGTGTTAAGTTGTGATTTGACAGCAAAAAAAATGTTAACTATCTTTTCTGGCAGCTTCTCTACCTTCTCAGCTCCTTGGGAAAACTAGCTGCTGAGTTGAGAAGTGAACAGAGAAGTAACCAGAGATGACCAGGTGGGGGTGGGAGGGGGGGCAGTGGCAAAGAGAGGTAGCCAGGAGAACCTGCTTCCTTCCGGGGTCAACTGAATGTGGGAAGGAGTGAGCAGATCCTTCTGGGCATGCTTTCTTAAACCCACACATTCATGCACAGACATCACTTAGTAAATGAGAGAAATCTATAGCTTCTCTAGCAGTGAGATAAATCCTTTGCACAACCAATTCTGTAATGTTGAAGGGAAGTGTTGGCAGCATTCCCTTGTGTCCAACAGCCAGTTCCAGGTATTGGAAGGGCTTCCTCTGCTGCCCAGTCTTGTTGAGCATCAAGCCCAAGCTCTGACCTTGCGTATTTCTTAATGCTTCTTGGGGACTTCTGTTTTTTAAAATTTCTTCTGTGTTCTGGAAAAACAATTCTAACAAGCTTCTTCTGAATTCTGCTGCTGTTTTTTTTTTATCTGCCCGTCTTTCGTACCTCTGCCTAAGAGGGTGCAGGAAATCCTGGAGAGAGGTGTGTTAAGCCCTTGTCAATGTGAGTTAACCATAAAACCTTCTCAATACAAGCTACTGTACCAGAGTTCCTTGTATTCTGCACAGGGCCAGCCTTTGAGTTTTGCCTGCTTCTCTTGTCTCTTGTTTCCGTCCACTTCCCATTTCCTGATCTAGTATACGAGGTACCTGGAGAGTCACAGCATTGCCGGATCCAGGAGTGTCTTCCAGCGAGCTTGCTGTTACCACCTTCCTCGGAAGCCCAACATCCACCTCCTGTGGGCAGCGTTTGAAGAGAGACAAGGTACACCTGTCGCTCCTCCTTCATGGCTTTTACTGTCCATCTGGCAGTAATAATATCCCATACTTGACCACATTAAGGTAGTTCTTGTGGTTTTGCAGGGCTCTGTATTGGCCAAATGTTTCTGTGAGGCTCAAAAAGCTGAAATAAATCTATGCCAAGCTATGAAAACTGGCTTTTTCCTTTTTGTCAACTTACAGCTAACTCTGGTGGGGTTTTCCAGGCAATAGTCAAACAGGAGTAGTTTGCCATTGCCTGCCTCTGCATCACAAACTGTGTTTCCTTGATGGACTCCCATCCAAGTACAGACCAGGGCGGATCCTGCTTGGCTTCTGAGATCTAACAAGATCAGGCTAGCCTGGGCCATCCAAATCATGGTGGCACATAAAGACCAGAATGATTTCTAGTATGCTATGAAAAAGGCTGGGAAAAGTTGGTTTTGGATTTATCCACCACCGTCTGCCCACCCCAGAGAGAGGCCATAAGCAGCACTGACCTTCTCCCCCAATGCTTTTCTCTATCAAAATAGCAAAAGTGAGACAGGAGGAGTAATCATGTGCTGGGATCCAGATGCCCCTCCAGGTGTGGGAAACGACACATGGGTCCCCATTGCCCATAAAACCTTCTACGCCTGAGTCGCAATGTTCTGACAAAAAGGATGTGCTACCTGTGAAGGTTTTATGGGCCATATTAGCTAGGCTTGCCTTGCAGTTCCATATGGAGATTGTAGCAGAGTCTCTCGTATGCCCGGGATAATAATCTTAACCATCCCATAAAATTCACGGCACTCAGTGAGTTGCTTTTATTTTTTTCATCCCTTTCTCTCTCTCCCCCAAACCCCATAGGAGAATTGGAGGAAGCCCGCCGCATCTTGAAGTCGTTTGAGGATTTTGTGCCTGGTCTTGCTATGGTGCGCTTGCGGCGGGTGAGCTTGGAACGCCGCCAGGGAAACATGGAGGGGGCAGAAGCACTCTTAACTGAGGCCATCCGGGACAACGAGGGGATGCCTGTGTCGTCGTTTTACTCGGTCAAACTGGCTCGGCAGGTGTTGAAAGTGCAGAAGAATCTGATCAAAGCACGGAAGATCCTCTTGGAGGCATTGGAGAAAGATCCAGTAAGGAATAGTGGGGAGGTGTGGGAAATGCTTTGCGGCTTGCTGAATAAAACAAACAAACCAAAATAGTGGCCAGCAGGACAACAAGTTCCCCTGGGCCATACTTTTACCCCAACCAGTTCCCTGTGGGAAGGAGGGGACTGGAAGGAAGTGTCCAGGATGGTTCTTTGCTGACGGCTGGAGGTGAGATCTTGGAAGCCTCTGCAGTGCCCTTTGGCGTAGAGGCAGCTTCCGCCACAATTCCAGAGGGAATCAGCAGATCCCCTGAGGTGTGTGGTCTGTCCTAGTAGGAACTGGGGAATCCAGAACTTCTGGATTCCCTGTCCTTTCCAGCTCCTACTGGTTTCCTGCCTTGCCACCAGGAAAGGGAGCACTCTACCCTTGGGGAAGCCTTGCACTCATTTCTTTGTCCTTCTTTATGGATAAAGCCGAGGTTGTGGAAGACTTTCCTTTATCCATCTTAAATAATCCACTTGTAACAAGCGGCACTAGGCCTCGAGAAGCCCAGCGCTAGGAACGAAGCTCTTGATGTGAACCTGTCAGCCAGGAGAGGATGCAAACAATTTACATAGCCCTTCCTGAACTATTGGGGGCTTGACCTAATCAGCTGGATAACTAGCCTTACTTTAGAAGAAAGGAATGCCAGGAGGCTTTGGAGTAGTGAAACTGTGATGGGGGTCTTCAGGTTTTAGGTATGGTTCAGGTTTGCACAGCCTATCACTCAATCTTGGGAATGGGAAAGCTGGGATTTACCAATGGCGACTAAATAAGGCCATATTCTGTTCTCAGTGTCTCTTTGCAGTTCCTGAAGGGCCACTTGGTGTGCATTGGTCATGTAGTCACTGCGCACACCTGGTTTGAATTGGCTAGGCCACACAAGTTGTGTTGATGCCAGTGCCTATCTTTTGACACGGAAACCACCCCGGACAACATTTGTCTTCTAAAGTTTCAAAAGCCAGAGCTTCTATTTTTGCAGTCATGCAGACGCACTTGGACACATCTTAGCTGAACCATCTTTAGAGTATTAATTCAGAAGATGCTGTTGCTCTGAGCAGCAGATTCCAGAGTGGGATTTATTTTCTGGCTTCCACACTTCAGTAGGAAAGGTGCCATGTTTGACATTTTCTCTCGAGATGATGCTCTTTCATCAAATTCTGTCTTTGGCATTGTGTCATGAACCACCAGTGACACTTCAGCAAGCAGAAGCTGGAGGAGCCCCTGTTAAATCGGTGACAGAGAAACAGTAGAGTCAAGTGGCATCTTAAAGATTAACCACTTCTATTTTTGGTGGCATCAATTTTTGTAGACCACTAACACTGGCAAAGTGGCTATGTATTGTCAAAGGCTTTCACGGCCGGAATCGCTGGGGTGCTGTATGGTTTCTGGGCTATATGACCGTGTTCTAGCAGCATTCTCTCCTGACATTTCGCCTGCATCTGTGGCTGGCATCTTCAGAAGATCCTTTGAAGATGCCAGCCACAGATGCAGGCGAAACATCAGGAGAAAATGCTGCTAGAACACGGCCATACAGCCCAGAAACTATACAGCACCCCAAACTGGCTATGGTTCCTTAGAAAAATCTGTTGGTCTTTGAAACATTGCAGGATTCTGCAGCCAGCTGAGTAAACAGTTCCCTAGGTTGGGTGAGGTCTTCTCTCTTCCGGCAAGGGTCGGCAGTGGCGTAGGGAGTGGCAAGGGAGCAGCAGTGGCGTAGTGGCTAAGAGCAGGTGCACTCTGATCTGGAGGAACCGGGTTTGATTCCCAGCTCTGCCACTTGAGTTTTGGAGGCTTATCTGGGGAATTCAGATTAGCCTGTACACTCCCACACACGCCAGCTGGGTGACCTTGGGCTAGTCACAGCTTTTTGGAGTTCTCTCAGCCCCACCCACCTCACAGGGTGTTTGTTGTGAGGGGGGGGGGGAGGACAAGGAGATTGTAAGCCCCTTTGAGTCTCCTACAGGAGAGAAAGGGGGGACATAAATCCAAACTCCTCTTCTTCTTTTCTTCTTCCTTAAGAAGTACAAACCAAGGTCAAAACAGTGGAGGGGCAGTCTGTCTTCATCCTTATTATACATCCACATCTGTTTGCTTCCTTCTTCAACCCTGGTCTTTGGACCCCCACAAAAAATGTTGCAATTTCTGCAAGATTCCAAAGTTTGTGATTGGCTTCACTAAGGCAGATAACCATTAAAACTGTGAGCTGCCAGCTCTCTTGGTGCTCTGAGATCAAGTTGCCAGAGGAGGAATTTTTTCTTCTAGTGCTTTTCTTGGCCTGCCTAATCTTTCTTCCTCTTTTCCTTTATGGTAGGATAATGCCAAGCTCTATGCCAATCTCTTGGAGATGGAGTTTAGCGCTGATGTCCGGCAGAATGAGGGCAATACCATGAGCAGCTTTGACCGAGCCCTGACCAGTGGCCTCCCATTGGAGACGAAGATCATTTTCTCCCAGCGCAGGGTGGAGTTTCTTGAGGACTTTGGGTCCAGCATAAACAGGTGACGGGAAGGGCAGAGTGGCCTTCAGAGTGCTGAAGAGTTTTTGTCTCTCCAGTCCAGAAGGGAACACGTGACCCAGTGTTCTTGGCTGAAGGTCTTTCTCTTTATCCCTAGCTTGTTGACTTCATATGATGAGCACCAGAAGCTCCTGAACCAACAAATTATGAGGAAGAGACTCCTGGAAAATGGGTAAGGAAGGAAGCTGACCCCTGCTGCTGTTCTCAGGGAGTAGTCCTCTCTGCTGGCATGTCAAGGAAATAACCAATGTAAACTTGCTTGCTGGAGTTCCTGGCTTGTTTACTCAGGAGCAAAATCTGTTGGTCTTCTGTAGTGTTAGCATTAAAGTGCACATCTGTGAAGGGTTAGTGTGATGGAGAATGAGCCACAGAATAACAAATTCCCAGTTTGCATCTCCCCTCTGCTATGGACTCACTGAATGGCATTAAATGTACCAGCACAGGAGACTGCTTTAATGATTTACTCCAGGGGTCTGCAACCTGTGGCTCTCCAGATGTTCATGGACTACAATTCCCATCAGCCCCTGATTTGCCATGCTGGCAGGGGCTGATGGGAATTGTAGTCCATGAACAAATGGAGAGCCGCAGGTTGCAGACCCCTGATTTACCCATTAGTTGATCTGGTTCAGTGTTGTCTGAAGAAAGGCGTTTTCCAGCAACTGTCGCCTGATCACCTATAAACCACACATCAGGAAATGAACCCGGGACTTCTGAGCATGCAAAAGGGACTCTTCTGCTGAGCTACTCTCCCTCCCATATGGCCGTACCCAATTCACTCTGTCTTGTCTCAGCTTCCCTTCGCCCCCACTAGTAATAATACTATAACCTCTCTTAACCATCCTGTTGTAAGGAATACCAGGATTGAGCTTGAGAGGAGCTTTGAATCTTGTAAAATGTTGTATAATACACTAGGTCCATGGTGGCGAACTTATGGCACTCCAGATGTTCATGAACCATGCTGGCAGGGGCTGATGGGGATTGTAGTCCATGAACATATGGAGTGCCATAGGTTCAGCACCACTGTACTAGGTAGTGTTACTCTTGCCCATCTGTGTGAGATAACGAACAGATGCCGGTCGTTTTTGTTGTGATTTTATCCTGCTTTGTTTGATGTTTCAGTTCCTCTCCAGTAGAGAGATTTCAAACAAGGAAGCAGACATCCCTCAGTATTTTTAATTCTGTTTGGAGTTTCCACAAAATTGGTTGCCTATCATGTGGCTAGTGGGTTTTGCTGCATTTTTGGTAGGGTTATATAAATGCTCACTCTGCTCTTGTGCTCCTGTTACTTCTCTAACTCCTATACAGAGACATGTTCGCTGTGTCAGGACTGAAAGCAATATGGCCTATTTATTTAATACAAACATAAACATCTTGGTTAGGAATGAAGCCTGCATGTTGCAGAAGCACCAGTGAAATGTACATTTGAATCAGTTTTTAAAAATACATTCTGGACACTGAGGTGTAATCAGTGGTGGGATTTCACCTCCCAACCCAAGCCACGGGGAAATGTGACCTGCATTATGCAGTACAGGTGTGTTCCCAACTGTCATAGTAATATAATAGCCCCCTTTGTGGAAGCCAGGACTGTTAAGCTACTTAATACAGCAGGGTGAACAGATTCTCTGTGGCAGGATGTGGGCTGACACTGCTTTTTTCCCAAAAATATTTCAAGCAGTTCTGATGAGGCAGATGAGAAGCGAATTAGATTCGAAGAGGCTGCCGCAGGAGGCAATCTTGCAGTTGCTCCGACAACGGGCATCACGCCTTTGATGGCGACAGATGTGAGCAACAGCGGAACTGGAGCTTACAACTACAACACCTGGTACCAGGTGAGTCACAGCAGGACGCAGCAGCACAGAACAGCTCTTGGACCCTGTTCAGAAACTTGGATGTGCCAAGCAATGCACACTCTTATACCTTCTCCAAATTAGTTCCGACCAGAATGTTTACACAAAGAGCTTCAATTTAAAGTGGTTGTATAGGGTTCAGCGAGACCTCTTGGGGGGAGAACATTTAGGCTAGGAGTGGATTGCTGTTGGACATTTGGATTGCTTATTCATAAACCGTATGTTGAAGCAGCGATTTGAAATGCCACCAGGAGAGTAGATCTGTACATGAAGGCTGGTCCATTTTCACCCATTTCTAATAATACGATGTCTTCCATATTTTTAAGTACTATTTTCTGCCCTGCATGAGCAAGTGTTTGCAGATAGATCCAAGAAATTTGTACCAGCATGTGTGGGAATGTGGGCTGTCAATAACTTAAGACAGTTACCTGAAAACCTTTTACCCAGCTAATTAAAAAATTCATATTAGAAAAATCCAGTTCACGTACTTTTTTAATATACAATTATCAGATGTTAATAAGCTGAGGTGAGGGGGAGATGCTGTTGGTTGAATTCTGTAGCAAAACATTTTTCTCTTTGGGGACCTTGATATGTTCTGTTTGCAGAACTACAGTGGCTATGGGTATCAGAACACATGGAACTACAATCAGTATTACCAGCAGAGCTGAAAGGGACTGGAGTGAGAATGACCGGCAGCTGCAGCTGCTTGTTTGACTCCCAAGCAGAAGCAAAGTGATGGAGCCTGGCTGCGACCTTCCCTTTGGCAGCTAATATGGAACTGCTCCCATCTAAAAATGGACTTTCCTCCTTTCCTGCATATTGGTGTAAAAAGCTGCCCACTATTCTCAACAGTCTCAAGGGAACATATCACCAGTGGATCAGGAGTGGAGAGTTGAATTGGCTCACTCCAAACCGTCCATTGGCTGCCCCAACTCTCCTGAGACAGGCCTTTTGAGATGGAAACTCAGCTCTGAACAAGGACTGTGTCTGCCACAGAATACTTTTAGCAGGACTCGTGTGGCAAAATTAATTTAATTTAAGAGTCATCTGAACAGGATCTTCCCCCCCTTTTTTTAAACTTCCCCCCTGTACATTGTATGTGTTGTGGCTGTAAATAAACAGGAATGAATTGCAACATGCCTTTCTCTTTTTTTTTCTCTTTGGAGAGAAGGACTGCCATTAAATACTTTTCCAGGACCGATTCTTCTCTGCTAAAAGTTCTGTGATTTGAATACATTTGTTGCGAGTTTGTCCGCTCATTTATTTTCATTCATGCAGCGGAGAGGGGGCAGACTACCTGGATCTCACTCCTAAGCATATCTGCAGCTGTATAAGGGAGATAGAATTATTTTTAGCCAGCTGAGGTGGGGAGGGGGGTAGATTCTCTGCCAGCTGTCATAACACAATATGATGTATGCTGGCTCGCCCTCTGCTGAAACAGCAGTTTTTATCACACACTGAAGGCTGTAATGTGTGTATTGGAAGGGATTAGTCTCCAAAAGAAAAAAAAATAGCGGGGACAAACTCATCATTGCACACTTGCTTTCTAGTAGTGAATTGGCTGAGGAGTTCCTGTGGGCCGAATGTACGCTGAGTTTCTGGGTTTCAAGAAAATGCTTCCTCAGAGGGCTAATATAGAATTTCAGTAATTTCTGTGGCACAAGCCCTATTTGACTGGATATGGTTGCCAGCTACATTGTTCATTGGACCCAATTGGTTCTGGGCTGTGTGGCCGTGGTCTGTGTGGTTTTTGTTCCTAACCACGGCCACACAGCCTGGAAAACCCACCAGAACCAGTTGAATCCGGTTGTGAAAGCCTTCGACAATACATTGGACCCAATGTTAGTTTTAATTAAGTGAATATACCTAATTGGTATTTCAGCACATATACACAAGCAGGTGTAAATGTTCAGTGGGGCCGAGGCAGTTACAGTGGTTATTCAGGTTAGGACTGGGAAGACTTGCATTTCTACTCAGTAATGACACTCACTTGGCTGACCCTGTAACTAGCCTAACTTCATCTCAGAGGCTTGGGAGGATTGTGTACTAATGTGGCATCTTTGAACGGCAAGATAAAAATGAACGGATGGAATGTGTGATTTTTGCTATTTCATGTCCCTTCCCTGTAAGGCAGGCCCTTCCTCTATTATCCGTAAGCATTGTTTTCTTTTTTGTCCTTCACCAATGTACTTAAAATGTATTCCAGTGAACCCTGGCCCCAGCCTGGTAGAATGCTCTCTCAAGCGAGACCCAGGTGAGACCTAGTAAAATTTTGCAGGGCCTGTAAGACACAGCTGTTCCCCCAGGCTGAGGGTTGTGGACAGCAACCATATGCTGACTTCCCCTCATCCTTCCCCACCCCCACACTTGGTTTCCTCAATATTGGTGTGAATGGTGATTTTGAGGAGTATAATTTTAACTTATTATCCCTTGGCAAAGATTATCATGTGGAGACGTAGTTGTAGATTTTATTGTTTTTATTATTAACAATGTTGTATGCTGCCTTGAGCCCATATGAGGAAGGGCACCCTACAAAATTAATAAAATAAATTAAGTAGCAGTATCAGAATCTACAGACCTCACCTCCAGGAGCGAGAAAAGGAATGCCACAATCTGATGTCAGAAAGTGAGGGAAGGAGGTCAAATGAACGACGTATTCTCATTGGTTGGCCTCAATCGGTGGAAATGTCATATTTCTTGTGCCTATTCTGGTAAGAACTCTTAAACAGAGGTGCTCTGTGGTTTCCAGGTTGTATGGCCGTGTTCTAACAGCCCGGAAACCACACAGCACCTCAAGTGATTCTGGCTGTGAAAGCCTTCGACAACTCTTACACAGTCTGCCAATTTTGGATGCTTTATAAATAAAATAAGATCCAGTCAAAAGAACAACCCTGTAAAGTAGTAAAGGTGGGAGTGAGGAAGGGAAATGTGATGTTAGGAATAATCTGTAAACCCCTTTTATGGCTGCAATTAGGTAGCATAATACACTGGTGGGTGGGACGGGCCTTGCCAGTGGCCGTCATGGTGGCCGTCTGCTATAATCTGCTCCTTCAAAAGCTGGTCTGCTCAGAGGACGAGGTGGCAACGGGTGGTTGTTGCTGCAGAAGATGAGCTGAAGGTGGCATTTTGTCTTTTAAATTTTTGTAACAGTCAGACTCTTGTGAGTTGAAAGCTTGCAAGATGTTTTGTGTCGATGTACTTAGTCTTAATAAAAGCTACATTAATGGTAATTCCCGGTTTGAACTTTGCATGGACTAATATTACCTTTAAAAGTTTCTTGCGTTGTGGAACCAGGAAGCAGGGCTGGCATTCCCTTCCCCACCCCCCTGCCAGAAGTATGAGGATAGGAATTGAGCCCCTCCAGACGGTTGCATAGATGGCCAAGAAGCTGGGGTTGGCATTGGGCCAATCACCTTAAGACAGCTCAAGTGAGCGGGACTTCCTTTTGCAGGTGAGGATGCGCTCTCTGGTCCAGCCAGTTGGGCTGTTGCCGGCGCAGCCCAATGGCCATGTTGCTGCTGCTTCAGCAACTCAGCGGTCAGGCTGAGGGCAAAGCCGCTGAGCGGAGGTGCCTCCAGCCTGCTCTGGGACCCAAGACACAGGAGCAGTGGGAACTTCTACTCAGAACAGCGCATGTTCCCCAAGCGCAGCTCCTCCGAGGCAAGCCAAGAGCTGGTGCTGCGGCAGTCATGGGGCTGCAGGGCCATATCTGCCATGGGGACGTACGGAGTCAAATGTCCCCGGGCAACCCCCATTTGGTCACATGAGGGGGCGCAAAAAATTCAGGTTCGTTTGTGTTTTTTGTATTTTTGTAGTGTTTTTCCAGTTTTTGGGCTGCAGGAGGCACAGTTTCTAGGCTAGCAGCACCAAAATTTTAGGGTTTTTTGGGAGACTCTCCTGATGATACCCCTAAGTTAGGTGAGGTTTGGTTCACGGGGTCCAAAGTTATGGACTTACAAAGGGAGCGTGCCGACTCAACCCCTTCCGGCCTGCCCAGCAGTAGACCTGGGCCCCTGCTTACCTGCCCAGCAGCAGACCTGGGCGCTCCTCCATGAGATCGGCAGATGGCTTGATTTCTCTCCCCCCTCCACTGTATCTAGGAAAACTGAGCGCCCCCCCCCCCCGAAAACACAGATTATGCCCGGGCTCCATTTCCCCTAGATATGCCTCTGCTCCACCCTCCCAGGGTCTGTGCAGGCAGGCTTCTGCCCTCCCCAGGCCCTGGGGAGAGCAGGAACTGGCAGCAGGGACATGCAGGGGGCGGGGTTATGCAATGTGCAGGGCTACATGACCCACAGGGAAGGGGGGGTAGAGGAAGTTTTGTCCCCAGGCGCCACTTCCCCCTCATATGCCTCTGCATGACTCTGCAGCAACCTGGGCCCTGCCAGTGACTATCAAAGCAACGACGGCCAGTCACGTTCAACCACCTGGCCCGGGTACTGCGAGGCCAGTTTCTCCCGCTACCTTGCCTTCAGAGGTGAGTGCAGGTGCTCCCTAGCCGGGATGCAGCTTCATGCCCTACCACCACCTCAGCAACTTCCACTCCAAGGAAAGTGTGCGCACACATGGCCAGCCGCCCATGGCTATTGGGAAAAGAACTGGGATTCGTAGCTGGTAGTGATCTGCAAGTGGTTGACCCTTGGAGCCAGCTGGGTTCATATCTTCTTCGCAAGCCACGTCTATCCTTACCTTACTTCATAGGATTTTTCTGCATATACAACTTTCTCTCTAGTGTGTTTACATAACACCCTTGGGGGGCATATATGGGTCACTTGGTCGGACATGCCAACCATTACACAGTGCTGCCTCTCCCATACTATGAGGGGGATAGCCCTATTAAGGCTTCTTGAAGAAACCAAAGGATAGCAAAAAAGGTGAAGTGGCACCTAAGTGACTAACGTTATTATTGTGACATGAACTTTCATAGGTAGAAACATGTTTCATTACCTGGATCAGCGAGAACACATGTTGAAGGGTGATTCCCTTAGTCTCTATTGCATTTGTAGCATAGTAGGTCTGAAGAATTGCCATGCTGGCAGGGGATGATGGAAATTGTAGTTCATGAACATCTGGAGTGCCATAGGTTCGCCACACAACACATTGGAAGCTGCTTCTGAAAGTGGAGCTGGTGTGGTAAGGGTTGGGACTTTCCTTTGTGAGCTGAGAACTGGTGCACCTATTGTTACTCAGAAGATGGCACACCATATGGAAGAAACCAGACATAGATACACACAATATATGGCTTTGGGGGCTGCAGGTCTGAGCACCACATAAGGATAGGTGATAAACAGCCTTTTGGGAGCCCGCTGTGAGATTTCAAGGGTTGGAGCAGCCGGCTATTAGAACTGTGAGAGGGAAGACTGATGAAGGCGACATATGACTCAAGAGGTCCAGATCCTGGGGTGCCCACTTAATGGAGCGTATCACAATATGTACAGCTAGAAACCCCAGATTAAGATGGTGGTTAACACAAAGATAAAAGGTGCGTTTTTATGTTCAGGGAGCTAAATTAGGAATGTTTGATTCAGCATGAATTGGACCGTCTTGTACAGGTATCTTACAATACATTCCATGTTCTAATATGCAGCTCAAATTTCCTCTTCAGTCCACAGGGAGTGGAGTTACTCTTAAAAACCTGGTTTAAGGCCTCAGTTTCATTTCTTTGTACCGCAGCTGAAGAAAAATACTGTGCCTGGATCAGGAAGTCTTGTCTGCCCTCCAGTGGAACTGAAGCCTTTTGATGTGTTGTTTTTTTTTAAAGGCCTGGATAAGTCCACAGGATCTTTTCAATACCTCCCCTCCCAGGTCTGCCAGATTTTCCTGGCTTGTGGCAACTCGCACAACATGGGCCTCAGCCACAATATCCCTGTGCCACTGTCAGAAGCACAGGAGTTGGTGGATGAAGAGGTTGAATTTGTGTTACTTGTACAGATGCCAATTCTTCAGATTCCAGTGAGGCTCAGGCCATCAAGAAACAGACTGTCCAACAGTTCAGGACAGCCACATGTAGGGTAGCATTCCTATCTCCAGACAGGAATTTGTCCCCAACAGGCCTTGCCAGACAAACCTCGCTTGATCCAGTGACAAACCTGGATTGTGGGAATGCCACCAATGTTGTTTACCTATATTTCAGTAAAGCTTTTCACAGGGTTTCCTGTGATGATCTGATGGGTCGATTCTCCACTCATGATTAGATGCGTGCTCATCACTCCAAATATCCAGGAATCCCCCCACCCCCCCCACCCCCCCCGCCAGTATAATTTTAGAACCTGGAAGAAAGTAGATCTTTTTGAAAAACGCGTGGTCAATCTGGAGCGGTGGGGAAGTTGGGGGGGGGGGGGGAGGTTTAATCCAGATTTGAACTACCCGCCCTTGCAAGTGACATGGAGCCTCCCATCCAATCAGGACGCAGTGGGTTGTGCGCGATGCACCCGCAGCCTTTTTTTAATTTCACGGACCGGAGATCCACGTGGATATGAAGCAACATGGGGTTGGTTTTGACTGATTGACTGAGTAGAAGGCAATACAAAGCAGTGCTACACGTCGTATCCACGTGGATCCAAGTACATGGGGGTGTGCGGAAACAGGGCTTTGCTTTAATTGCCCGTTTCTTCATCTCCACGTAGTCGTTCTGCACATGCTCGCGCAGATGTGGATCCGTCAGTTTGGAAGTTTTAAAAAAATCCCACCCTAGCACAATGCAGCAGCCAATCAGGATAGCCCCTGATCAGATTGCGCATTTGATCCGCCGACAGTGGGGGATCCTGCATGGCTGCTGCGTTTCTGGGAACAAAGGGGCAGAAGCTGCAGTGGGGACTATGAAACCATGTTGAAAAGGTCCCGAATCTTACCAAACCGGTTTGTATCTACTTTCATTTTTGAAGTGGGGAATTGACCGAAGACTACAGAGGATAGTTAGGTGAATAAAGAGCTGGTTGGAGAATCGCACTCAAAGAATAGTTGTTAGCGGCATTTCATCTGAATGGAGGGAGGTATCCAGTGGGGTGCCACAGAGCTTGAGTCTAGGCCCAGTACTTTTTAATAATTAGATAAAATTATAGAATTTAAGCTTGTTGGTCTTGTAAACTAAAAAGGCATTATAATTATAAATTAGTTGTGAGATATGGATGGGAAGTCAATATAGTTTTTTGGTAGTTGTGTTCCTGTTATATATGCAGTTTAGAGTGACTGGTTCATTTTTGAATTCCCTTTTGTATTTGATGTTGTAGTGGTAGAAAACTAAATTATTAAAATACTCTGTAATGATGGTTGACAATAACTGCTTGAAGAATGCAGGTGATAAAGTGCAGTTCAAGGGTGTTCCTTAAAACAAAAAATAAGTCATCAATGACAGAGGCAGTCTGCCCAGCCTTTTGCATTTACAATGAAAAGGGCACAGTGTGAGTAGGAAGGACCTGAGAGCAATGCAGGAACTGGCTGAGCTGGACTGATGAGAGGGCACCTTTGCTTCTGCTCAGGCACAGTTCCTCTTAGCCAGGGCCGGAGTGAGGGGGAACTGTGCCTGGGGCACATGTGCGCCCCACGCCCCTGGTGCATCGTGTACACCCCTCCCCCTTGGCACTACACCACTGCTCTCAGCTGAACCTGGGCCAGGGCACATGAGGTCACAAGAGTCTGCCTTGCTGTAGCTGGAAGGAAATTCTGGCAGCTTGATTTTGGCTCCAGGTGGTGGTGAATGAAGCAGCTACTGCTACTTAGGAAGGAAATCAGGAGAACAGCCTGCATTCCTGTTAGGTGGCACAGAAGCCTAAGGCCTTTCCAACCTCTACCTGGGCTGTGTGAGCCAAAGAGCCCTTCCTCAGTTATTCTTTGCTCTCTGTGGCTTTTGAATACTACTCATAGAAAATGGAGGGGATGATCCAGACAATGTTAAATGTCCAGAACGATACTGGCTTTGAAGCATGGGAGAATGGCAGAACTCAAATTACCATCACTTATAAGAGTCCTAAGGCGTTGCAAGCGAGACACACTACAGGGCACTCTTCCTTACAGCGATATTATAACAGTAGGGGGTCTGCAAGGATGAAAATCAATTTGATTCTCCCATTTTTATTTCTAACATTCCTTCATTTCAGTTTTGCCAACTCTTTTCTTCATTTTCTTGATGGAGGTGTATTTGCTCAGCTCCTCTTACACTGTCTTTGCAACTTAAATGGCAAACCTAACAGCAAAGTTCCAGCTAAATCTGGCCTTGGCTCTGTTCGACGTTGTTTGTGATGATGTGATGATGGTAAGAGGTGTGGGAGAGTCAGTGTAAACTTCCAACTGCAAGAGTTCCACAGCAAAGGGCACTGCAGCTTGTTTGTCAAAGGATGAGGTTAACCATTACACAGTTACTGGTGAGGTAAAGTGTAAACCAGGAAGTGAAGTCACCGCTTTGTGGAGGAGAGATGGGGGTGGGTGGTGCTGAGGTGACAATTTACATCAGTCCTGGTGGTTCAAGAAAGGCTACCGCTGTTTCAACATCATGATACGAAACAGAGCTGAAAGGCACCGCTATGCCTTGTTTGAATTCTCAAAAAATTAAAAGCACGATCCAGAGAAAAGCTACGCTGGGCAAAAGCCCCACCTGGCCCTGCCCACATTCTAAAAACACTTGGAAAACACCAGAGAAAATGCTGACGAGCACTATGGTGCCCCTGTTCTGGAGGACTGCTTTATAGATGGATCTTCTGTGTATCCTCAGTTGGAAGTCCCACTCAGTTTCTAGTACATCTATTGAGCATTGCAGACTTCCTTTTGAGTTGGGAACTCCCACTGCTAGGTCTGTGTTGGCTTTCTGTGTAGTCAAAGTGTTGCCTCTAGATATTCCTACGGCTGAACTCCCAGTTTCTTTCTGCACAACTGTCAATTTTGTTTTGAAGCAATAAAGGTTGCAATCCTATGCATGCTTAATTTGGGAGCAAATCCCGCAGAGTTCGGTGGATCTTTTTGAGTAAACATATGATCGATCAACAAAGTTATTTGGAAAAAGATGTTTCGCAAATATGCTTCTCCTGTGTGCATATTAAAAGTTCTGGCACATTCAACGGAGCATCCTCCTAGGACAGTGGTGGCGAACCTTTGGCACTCCAGATATTATGGACTACAATTCCCATCAGGCCATGCTGGCAGGGGCTGATGGGAATTGTAGTCCATAACATCTGGAGTGCCAAAGGTTCGTCACCACGGTCCTAGGAAATGTGCCTAGGTTTGCAATCGTGAATGATCACATGTACCAAAGTGTAACAGATTTTAGATGATCTATAAGACACTATTAAGGCAGCACTAATAGTCCTGCCTTCCAATGTAGAAGAAGAAGAAGAGTTTGGATTTATATCCCCCCTTTCTCTCCTGCAGGAGACTCAAAGGGGCTTACAATCTCCTTGCCCTTCCCCCCTCACAACAAACACCCTGTGAGGTAGGTGGGGCTGAGAGAGCTCCAAGAAGCTGTGACTAGCCCAAGGTCACCCAGCTGGCGTGTGTGGGAGTGTACAGGCTAATCTGAATTCCCCAGATAAGCCTCCACAGCTCAGGCAGCAGAGCTGGGAATTAAACCCGGTTCCTCCAGATTAGATACACGAGCTCTTAACCTCCTACGCCACTGCTGCTGTAAGGCAATTATAAACATTTAACAGTTCTTTACAATATAATCTTAAATGTTTTATTCTCTTTTCCCTTTTCACTTGCAATACACAAGTATTTTGCAGAAAGGGTATTGTGCTCAGGCCTTTCTGATATGATGTGCACAATGCGTATGGAAAAATATAGTACAGATGGGAAATGGGCAGAATTTGGCACCTTTAATCCAGGGCTATACATGTTACTTATTGAAAGCCAAATGGTTCCTATACATTTTGAAAGTTAGCATTTAGGGATGACCCTGTTTACAAGGACGGGCAGAATCAGAACACTTGCTTTTTGGCATCTTGGGAGAGAAGCTACAACTGAAGCATTTTCCAAATATTTTTGCTGCTCCTCCTTTGAGCCTAACAAGGTATCCACACCTGAATTTGTCCATGGATCATTCTTTTCTCTTTCACTGTGGTTGGGCTATCATTAGGGGAAAGAGAATGCCTCCTGTGAAACCCTGAGAGGTCAGGCGGTCCATCATCACTGTTCAACAAACTGGGAGGAGGGGATTTTTGTTTCCTCCATTCCACCTTCAAATACTTCTTCCCCCCCCCGCAGTCTATTTATATCTGTCCACTCTATGAAGGTGGAGGGAGGCAAAAAGTTCTTAGAGATGTCCCTTCAGAACACCTTGCAGTACTGGACCACAGATGGCTAGCAGTGGCGTAGTGGCTAAGAGCAGGTGCACTCTGATCTGGAGGAACCGGGTTTGATTCCCCGCTCTGCCGCCTGAGCTGTGGAGGCTTATCTGGGGAAAGACGGTGAGGGGAACTAGATGCACTTCTATCTCCCACTTAGCCGTTGCTGGCAGGAAGATGAGAGCCCAGCACTATCTTCACCATGTGCTGGGGTAGGGAGGGGAGAGATCACTTTCTGCACATGCATAAGGTGAGTCTTTTTCAATTCCACTGACCAATGTCAAGCTACATGTCCAAGTCCTAAGGGATGGCTCTTCCCATTTCACAGCCTACCTCCATGTAATCCTCCTGCCATTTGGAAGAGCTGCTGCCACTCAACACAGTTCAGCAGCCATCACCACCCAATACAACTTTCCACTAACTTTGGGACGCAACAAAATGGGAACGTTATTAATCCCCTCCTCTGCATAGTTCTGTGGCATTTATACTGCCCCAAAAGCCAAAGTGCTTTGCAATCCCCACCCCCATGGAAGAAAAACCACACCAAACCACTCCTCAAGCCACACACAGTTGCTATACAGGAACAAAAAGGACCCTGCTCATTCCTTTGTGCATCCACAAATTATTCATGTGTGGGAGGTTACAAACCCAGTTCTTTCCCCCCACCCCACCCCCCACCAAAAGACCCAGACCCTTCCCATTCCTGCAGAAATAGCAGCCACCACAGCCTGAGTTTGACCTATTTTTTATTTTTATATTGATTACGTTCCAAGTGATTGCAACGAGGAAAGAAAAAGCTGCTAGACCAGTTGTTCAAGCAACAAGGAATGAAGATTGGTCAGGTGAGGTGCCAACAGTGGCCATTGGGTACCTCCTGGTTCCAATGATTCATGGTTCCATTTCACTCCCCAGAATACATTTGCTTATTCCCTCTCACTCTTCTGCTTTGTCTCTTGGGCAAAAGAGAGTTTGGTTTTGACAGCAGCGAAACTCCCCAGCACCTTTCACTTCCTTCTTTCCAACCAATGATCTCCCTCCAGTGGTGGGATCCAAAAATTTTAGTAACAGGTTCCCTTGGTGGTGGGATTCAAATTGTGGCATAGCGCCAATGCGCCTGGGCAGGGCACAACGGGGGTGTGGCCGGGCATTCCAGGGGTGGGGCATTCCTGGGCGGGGCTGTGGCAAGGACACAGCCGCTGCGCCAGTCCTTGGGTGGGAAACGAATGCACGCAGGCGCAGGCTGCCACACACGCCGGTGCACCTCCTGCTAGACTGCTTCGAGTTCTGCGCACTACTGCTGACAGGAGGGGCGCAACTAAGGCAAAAATCACGTGGCAAAATCACCAATTAGTAACCCCCACTCGGCACACACAAATAATTAGTAACCTACTCTCGGAAACCTGTGAGAACCTGCTGGATCTCACCTCTGTCTCCCTCCCAGTTCATGCATTTTGACGTCTCAAATAAAACCAAATGAAGTGATGGATACCATGCTCAAATGGAGAAGACAGGCCTCTCTCCAGCTAGAAGACTGATGCAAGACTCCATTCTGCATCAGTTTGTCACATCTCTTCCTTCAGAATACGAAATGCTGAAAACATCGCCTCCCTGCCATGTTCGCACAGGTGTAGAAGTTTCAGCAGGGGTTAGCTATGACTAACCACAGAACTTCCTCTGAAAACAGCTTGTAAGAGACACAACCGCAAGAGGAAAATGCTCCTCTTTGAGTCATCTGTCAAGAATTACTTGGCACTGGCAGCAGCACTTGGCCAAGTTACAGAGAAGTAGGCAGGACCCAATAGATGTGTGGTCCCCGGGGCCAGTCATAGGACAGCCCCAAATCAGAGACGCAAGCAGCTCTGGCCACTGCTAGGTAGCGGGCAGTAGGCACTACATAGGCTAGAACTGGGTCTCAGAGCAGAGCCCCAAGAGAGACAGAAGCCGATGAAAATGTGAAAATTGGCTCCCCGCTCCCATCATTCCATAGACATAAGAGAACTCCTGGGTAGAGAGAAGGAAGCAGGAGGTAGTTGGATTGTCATTAGATGTTTGTCTCCTCAGTTCCAGATGAAGAGTTCCAGTTCCAGATGACGAAAGCCCAAAGTTAGACAGCTAAGAGTTTTTTATGGCCCAAGTCTGGATACTTACTTCAAGGCAAGCAATTAGTAGATATCACCTCAATAATGCAGTGGAAGTGGCTGATGGATTGCCGACCTATCCGTTAGACAGTACATCCTGTGCATACTACTGCAACTCAAAAGCACCTGACTCCGTGTTGGCGCTTTAATGGGGGCTCCAAATTTTTGGCACACCTGGCACACCATTGACTTTAAAATAAGGATAACAGTAATCAGCAGTCTAATTAAACTAACTAGATGAATTATGGGATAAAGACTTTTTCTCCTCCTCCTTTTACTTTTGCATTTTAAATGTTCACCAGATCCTAGTGCAACATTCTAACCATTACACCAGGGGCCCCCACCATGGTGCCCATCGGCACCCACCAACACCTTTTCTGGTGACTGCCAAGTGTTTTTAGGACATGGGTGGGAACAGGTAGGGCTTTTGCCCACCAAGGCTTCTAATTGGCTGTTGGAGATTTGATTGGCTGTTTTTTTTAAAAAAAATTGCTTTGGCGGTAGCAGCAGCTGCCACCACAAAAAAAAAAAGAATCTAAAGAGGAGGAGTTTGGATTTATATCCCGCTTTTCTCAATCGTAAGGCATCTCAAAGGAGTTTACAAACTCCTTCCCTTCCCCTCCACAAAACAGACACCTTGTGAAGTAGGTGGGACTGAGAGAGATCGGAGAGAAGTGTGACTAACCCAAGGTCATCCAGAAGCTTCATATGGAGGAATGGGGAATCAAAGCAGTTCTCCAGATTAGAGTCCACCACTCTTAACCACTATACCACACTGGCTCTTTGTAACTGATGTTCCCTTGTGGTAATCATTTTGTGTCTGGCTCCATAAGGTTGAGGAGCCCTGCATTACACCACACCAGCCTTTCAATGGGCCAGTACCTGATGTAAATAATAATAATCTTCCCTGGTGTTATGTTTGGTCCCCATTTTCCAGAATTCCTTGGATCCATTTGAGTTTTTCTGAAGGCACAAGGATTCCTATCAACAGAACACAACTTTCCCTCTAAATGCTGTTACTGTGGGACAAGACATGCCGGCATAGCAATCAAAGCTTTGTTTGTGCTCTTATAGCTGATCAATTTATTACTGTGCTTTACGGAGAGCTACTGACCTCTGCTGCTTACCTTGGCCTGGGACTGCCTTCCCCTCTTTGTGGGTGGAAGGTCTCCCCCTTTTTCTTCTTCTTGTGGCAAGTGTGATTTATTGGAGTCTGCAATGTTGCAACGTTCCACGCTGACCGTTCCAATTGCTGAGACGTTTTTACTTTCGCTTTTGCAGCTGGCACAGTGAAGAGATTGGATATGGCCTTGTGATGTTTACTCAGAAGAGATAAAAAACCCAAACTGACTGGGAGCGCGCAGGGGGCAAGGGTGGGCTGGAGTGAGTGAACAAGAACAGATGGAAGGAAGTTAGTCAGGAGTCTTTCAGGTGTTATTGGTGCCTATGAAGGTGTGGAAGTTGGGAAAATTCTATACGACACGAAATTAGAAATCTGCTGTGCTGAACTATGTCATATTGTGGAAGCCTCGATTTAGAATTTGAAATAGTGGCCAATAAGCTGGGGACATCCTCTGAATGTGTTTGGACTTGGGTGTGGAAAGGCCATTCCATCTGGGAGGAACTCTTGGGGAAGACTTCCCTCAAGGCCCGTTAACATCAGGACTTACCTTTTGAATATTTTGCAGCAGCACAGGTTATTGGCTGATACTCTTTAGACCTGCTGCAAGGATCCTGTGGATTGCTGCTTGACCCTTAAACCCCCCCCCCCCCAATTGATTTGCTTCATTTTGCTGCTCCTATTGTATGCTGTTGTTGGCCTCTTAGCCTTTGGTCATTTTGTTTTCAGAATTATTGTGTAAGGTGTGGGTTTATGGTAAGGAGGGCGGAAAAATAAAAACAAAAGTGGGCACATCTGTGAGCATCGTAAATATTGTGCATTATCTATTGTAGTTTGGATCGTTATCTAGCGCTGTCAGCCACCACAGGTGCCTATCACGAAATCCACCACATGTGATTGATGACAGTGCTAGATCAGAATTTATGTGGGCTCAGTGTTTCCTGGGGAAGTCAGAGCTGGGTCAAAGATCCCACTGGTGGGGTTGGGAGGAGATATTACCTGGGAAGGACACTAAGATATGGAAATACTCAGTCTCCTTCCAATCTCCATCCCATTAAAAGAATGACAGTGGCGGGGTTGGGACAGCTAGTCCTCCTTCGACACCGATATAATATAGGTCTATAAATAATAAGACCATAACACCGCATGATTACTTTGCAATGCGTGAAGTAGACTTGGCCTGTATCACAGAGCTGGTTGAGAGAGGGTGAGAGTTTCCCAGACTGATAGTTCTGAGGAACTCCACCGTTCACGTCAACGCTATCTATTCTTCTTCAGTGAGGGACCTGGTATCTTCCACAACAGCTGAGACTCTCTCTGATCTTAATAGCAGAAGTGGACATAAGTCTGATCTCTATGGATAGGATGTCATGGTCAGATCATTTTCCCCTGAAAGCCCATCTGGGTGGGTCAGCCTGCCCCCCCCCGCAATAGGCGGCGAGCAGATTTATGATCACCTGTGGAGACTTATGGATCCAACTGGTTTCAAGAATGCTCTATGGCATCCTATAACCCCTGGCAACTCACTGGGTATACTGACGAATGACGGGAATAATAATCTCTATGAAGCCATTGATGACTGTGCCCCGAATGCCCTCTTTGTTCCCAGTATAGCTTTGACGTTGTGCTCATGATGAAGTTGCAAGAACATCTTACAGAGGAGCTTTGAAATCATATGAAATCCTGTGAGATGGCAGTGAAAGCAAAAGGACTACTATTCAGTCTCCACTGCATCCATTAGCTCTCACTTGACTCAACTGTTCAGGGCAGTGGTTCCAAATCTTTTTTCACTCGCGTAACCCTTGGCAATCCACTTCTCTAAAATTGTACCCCCATATTAGCAAACCCATTACAGATTTTTTGAGTACCCTCAAACACTCCGGCACGTACCCTTGACTCTCCCAGACCAATGTTGACAGAATGCTGCCTGCTGTAAAGGCTACCAGGTGCTCCATAGATTCATACCCATCTTGGCTGGTGAAAGCTGGTTTGGGGCAAGGGGGAGAGTGAACATTCCTGGGGGACAGTGTTAATTATCATTAGGCTCTGGAGTCTAGCTGGGGAAGTTGGAGGGTGAGGTGAGACTACTCTTTAAAACCACCTTTGGATCCTATTGATCCTGCCAACTACTGCCCTAAGTCCAACCTTTCGTTCCTGAATAAAGTAGTTGACAGTGGCAGCTGAGCAACTCAGGTTTTTCTGGAGGACATAGCTGTCCTATAGCCTGATTTCCAGTCCGGCCATGGGATAAATGCTGTGGTGGTCACTGATGGATGATCTTCAGAGACAGCTGGATTCAGACAAGGTCAGCACTGCCGATCTTGTTAGATCTGTAGGCAGCATTTGATATAGTCTAGTACAGGGATAGGGAACCTGCGGCTCTCCAGATGTTCAGGAACTACAATTCCCATCAGCCCCTACCAGCATGGCCAATTGGCCATGCTGACAGAGGCTGATGGGAATTGTAGTTCCTGAACATCTGGAGAGCCGCAGGTTCCCTACCCCTGGTCTAGTATTATGTTTTGACCTGTCGCCTCACCGACGCTGGTATACTTGGGACAACTGTTCAATGGCTGGTCTTAATAACAACCAGCTATATCTCCTGAGGGATGGTTGGCTATGCACCATCCCAGATACCTTGACCACATGCTTAGGAGCCATGGT
The DNA here is from genome assembly GCF_021028975.2 of Sphaerodactylus townsendi. Taxonomy (NCBI): domain Eukaryota; kingdom Metazoa; phylum Chordata; class Lepidosauria; order Squamata; family Sphaerodactylidae; genus Sphaerodactylus; species Sphaerodactylus townsendi. The sequence continues at coordinate 26,877,622 of NC_059425.1, read as the reverse complement.
GAAAAGGTTTAGACAGAGTCAATTGAAGTTGAATAAACCAAAGACGGAGGTCCTCTGGCCTGGATCAGCATAGCCTAATCCAAACTATTGCTGGTGTACAGCTTATCACACCATCTTCCATCAAGGGTCTGGGCATGATCCTGGATTCTTCTCTTTCATTGGTAGATAAGGTCACAAATACTGCCACAGCAACATTTTATTAACTTTGCTAAGCCCAGCAACTGGCTCGCTTCCTGTTCTTCGCTGTCCTAGACATGGTGATCCATGCAACAGTCACCTCCAGGCTAAATGACTGCAATTCACTTTATGCAGGGCTACCCTAAGGCTTCATCGGAAAACTCAAACTGGTGCAGAATGTGATGGCCTGGGTCCTTACAGGAGCCCTGTGGAAGGTACATGTAATATCCGTGCTTGGCCACCTGCACTGGCTCGGGGTCAAGTACCAGGTCAAGTAGTGGTATTGACCTTTAAAGTCTAGAACAGGGGTCTGCAACCTGCGGCTCTCCAGATGTTCATGGACTACAATTCCCATCAGCCCCTGCCAGCATGGCCAATTGGCCATGCTGCAGGGGCTGATGGGAATTGTAGTCCATGAACATCTGGAGAGCCGCAGGTTGCAGATCCCTGGTCTAGAACAATAAAGACGATCTGGGGTAGTTGTATCGCTGGGACCACCTCTTCTATTACGACCCACAAAGAACACTGTAATCCACAAATAAAGATTTCCTGGTGTTCCCCAGCCCAAAACTTATCCAGTTGTCCTCAGCCAGGGTGCTTTTGGCCTTGGCCCCAGCCTGGTAGAGCTGTCTGTCAAATGAGACCATGGCCCTGTGGGACCTAGCACAGTTCCACAGAGCCAGCAAGATGAAGATGTTCTGTCAGGCTTATGGTTGAGGACAGCAACAGCTCTTTTAGCTGACCTCCCCTTCCTCCCCATCTCCTCTCTCTCCCTTCCCCTTTCCCCAAGGACACAGAGGCCCCTCCACCCTTAAGGAATAATACCTATACCTATTTTTACTGAGAAAAATTCCACTGAATTTAAATCCATGCCTGTTGGGATGGGGATGCCTATGGAAAACTACAACTAGGGTGAGAGTAATTTTCCTGCAGCAGGAAATTTTACCACTGCTATGATAGTGCAATGCTTTGCAACACTCAGGTACACGTTAAGACTGCTCTGCAGATCCATAGGACTCTGAGGCAGATCTTTCGTGCAGTTCTTATTCCTAAGAGGGCTGTCATTGATAGTGGCGAAATAGATTAAGAACGGCAGTTGTTATATCTATGATCTTATATGGAAAACCAAAAGATCTTAATGGAAAGAAAGCTGATATCTAAGTTCTTCTTGTGTTCAATATAAAACATCTCTGCGGGTAAGCATTGTTTTTGCACTGTAACAAGCAGTCAATGCAATGCAAAAAAGAAAGAAAGCATTATCTTAAGGTTGGTGTCCTGTTTTGGAAGGACACAGGAAACAGAGCAACAAGGCAGGGGAGTCTTACAATTGACACTGGACAGGCCATGTATTTTTTTTATAGTAGGCAATTATGTGCAAGGTGTCTGCTGCACGATGGGTGCAAATATCAGTCGCAGCAAGATTTCTTATACAGACGTATTTCCTCAAGCATGTTTTTCACTTTCCATTCTCTCTGCAGTAAGCGAGATGACGTCTAGCACAATTTTCATTTGCTTAGCCACCAGAGCGGGACAGATTTGCCAGTGACTGCAGCATTGCCCCAGACATCTTCCTTCCGCCCACTGCCAGCCTTCCCAATCCCCTCACACTGCCATCCATGCCATCCCCCTCATCACCACCTCCATTCCATGTTGCCGGCAGTTTCAAGTCATAGAAAAGAAGCTAAATCACATGGGCTTAGCCAAAACACACCGACCTCTACATTCTCATCTTGATATATCGAGATAATAACAGAGAGTGCTTGGAAATAACAAGCCTCTCTGTCCTCCGGCGACAGCAGAATAAGCAGGAAGTGTGTGTGTGTGTGTGTGTGTGTGTGTGTGTGTGTTTGTTTGTGTGGGAGAAAATATCAGCTCTTCTTTAGCAGGCTGTGGTCCAGGAAATTGCTTTGCCTCTTTCATTTGGGAGGAGGGATTATTTTTGGAACACTAATATCCATATAAGTGCAGCTGAAAAAGTTAACCAGCAATCTTGACTACCAGGTGTAATGAGATCTGTGTCTTTAAGAATTACTTGATGGGTGGAGTTAAAGGAACAAAGCCTGGGATAGTTCTCTGCAGAAAAGCTCCATGACAGGAGTGCCTTCTCATGGGTAAACAGAGAAACGTGAGGAGAGCCCACTACAAGCCCCCTCCACGAAGAGCCCCAAGAAAAGGGTTCCATGTATAACTGGCCATTCTCTTGAGCCACGATATAGATATGGGTAAAGTTATATCCTAGTTATGGTTTTAGTTCTCTCCTCTTTGTAACAGACAGAAGATATACTGGGAAAGAGGAGGGATGACAGCATGGTACAATCCAACCTTGTTAATTCTTGGAAGCTAAGCAGGGCCAGTTCCTGAAAGAGACACCACCAAGGAAGACTGGAGGGGAAGGCAATGATAAACCACCTCTGCTTTTCACTTGCCTTGAACGTCTGTTGCTGAAATTGCCATAAATTGGCTACGACATGATGGCACTTTCACACATGCATACTGGGAGAGAGGGTATGCTAATCAAACTTGCAGATGGCATCAAATTAGGAAGGGTAGCTAATACCCCAGAGGACAGGGTGAGAATTCAAAATGACCTGGACAGACTAGAGAGCTGGGCTAAAATTAATTAAAGTGAATTTCAACAGGAAGAAATGCTAGATACTACACAAGTAGAAAAAAATGAAACGAACAGACATAAGACAGGCAACACCTGGCGTGGCTACAGCACATGTGAAAGGGATCTAGGAGACTTAGTAGACCACATGCTGAACATGAGCGAACAATATGATGCAGCAGCTCAGACAGCTAATACAGTTCTGGGCTGCATCAATAGTATAGTGTCTAAATCAAGGGATTTAAAAGTACCACTGTATTCTGCATTCAGACCTCACCTGGAATACTGTGTCCAGTTCTGTGCACCACAGTTCAAGGATACTGACAAGCTGGAGCATGTCCAGAGGAGAGTGACCAAAATGGTAAAAGGTCCGGAATCTATGCCCCATGAGGAGAGACTTAGGGAGATGGGTTTGTTTAGTTTGGAGAAGAGAAGGTTAAGGGATGACATGAAAACCATGTTTAAGTGTTTGAAGGGATGTCATGTTGAAGAGGGAGCAAGTTTGTTTTCTGCTGCTACAGAAACTAGGACACGAGATAACGGATTCAAATTACAAGAAAAGAGATTCCACCTAAACATTAGGAAGAACTTCCTGACAGTGAGGGCTGTTCAACAGTAGAATGCACTGCCTCAGGAGGTGGTGCAGTTTCCTTCTTTGGAGGTTTTTAAAGAGAGGCTGGATGGCCATCTGTCAGGAGTACTTTGATTGTGTGTTCCTGCATGGCAGGGGATTGAACTTGATGGCCCTTGTGGTCCCTTCCGACTCTATGATGCTTGAAGGAGAACGCCTAAATGGTTAACAAGAGAAATACTGCAGTTGCTCTACCATCACTACCACTGTGGTGGCATCTCAAGCCACTGCACAGAATTCACAGCTCCAGCAACCCTCATGGCTTGTAATGATTTTGCCTCCAAGAATCCAAGCAACAGAAGATCAAAGAACGGCCCCTTTTCTTTTTCCCAAGTTGCAGCCTTTTTGGCAGAGTTTGGTGTAGATCCACTGATGCTACTAGAGAAGGGGAAGGTGTATGAGGAAAATATTAGTTAAATGCGAGCAGAATGCACATACTTTAATTTCCAGAAAGGGACAGGTTACTTACTGACTGTTGCTCTTTTGCTAAAACAAGCGCTGTTCGAGACTGTCTTGGGCACATAAAAGGGAAGAGGACAGATCATACAAACCACAACAGGAACTCATCCCAAAGGAACAGCCTTATAAACTGCAGATGAAAGGACATGGCTATCTTACTCCCCAAAAGATTCATACATACACTATCAACCTAACTTATACAGCCAGCCAGCAGGTTGATTCATACCTAGCATCTTTATTAGACGATGCCCAATCCACTTGTATGATTACACAGCCACACATTTTTAGAGCTCTGCTCCAATTCTAGTTCAGAAAAAGCTTTCCTTTTGAAAGAGCTTTTAAAGAGAGGGGTCATTTCTCTGCATATTAGCAGAAGAAGCAAAAAGGACAGAACATCTACTGCGGAAGATAATGCAAAAGGGAAGAGCAGATGCAGTGCTACAAATTCCAACCTTGTGGTGGTGATGTTGAGCCACCTGACTCAAGGGGTATTCAGGTGGCTCCTCTGTAACATTTTTGGCAGCATGTTTTTCCATGCAAGGATTGAGGCATATTGTGCTAATGTGCAACAGGTGCAGTGAGCCGGACAGAAGCAGAATCTGACAACTCAGCCATAACTATTCCTGTTCAATCTGTTCACCCCTCATTGGTTTTACAAGCCCATTCTTGTGCTCCTTCTACCTCATAGGGGTCCCCCACCTCCCTTATGAAACTCTCCCCATGAACCCGTGAGACTGTTCTGACCACCCTAACCTCTGAACAACTGATACCACAAAGGTTGACAAATCTGAAAACAAAAAATCATGCCATGTTAACTACTGTCTTGTGAAGAATCTTACTTCCACTTACACAGAGGGATCCATGCTCAATACTGCAGAAGCAGACGGGAGACAGACACCTGCTGTGTATGAATCATCCTTCCCAGTCCATACGAGAAGATGTATCCCTAAATTTGGCCATTTATACTCATGCAAATGGGAAAGAAGGAAATGCCACACAATCACCAAAACTACTAAAGGAATATACACCAGACAACTGGATTTTCTAAACTGTCAAACAGCCCACGTTTTATTTACAGAGTACAAAAAAAAATATCTAAGCTTAGTTCTAACATCAGGTTTACTTGCACGCTTGATACTCGCATAAATCAACAAAATATGCTGTTATATAAAAGCAACTGGGCTAGTTTGGAAAGGATATCAAGAACTCCCTTCAATGAAGACATGAAATGGACTGCAATACAGGAACAGTTTTATTTTCACTGGGGCACAACCTAGAGAAAGGCAAGGACAGGAAGCAAACACAGTTCACTATGTGGCCACCTTCATCCCAGGACTTTGGTTTTAAATAGCTGAACGTGCAGCCAACAGTACAGCGCTTCCAAGGCCAAGCACAGAGCCCTAACTCTAAGAAGTTATGACAGTAACTCAAGACTCTCCTAGAGATCTAAGATGGCCACACTGGCTCTGGAGGGTCTCATGCTCCCACTAGGCTTGGTGTAAAAAAATATTTTAAAAAAAGATACTTAAAGAACTAAACTGATCCGCTGCCAACCGGCAAGAAGAAATGTAGTGACTAAAAGGCGATTCTGAAATCAAACAGCAAAGGCTGCACACTGCAAACGTAGCAAGTGGGGGCTATGTTATGAGGGTCACAACGGCGGGCTCCTGAACAGAAACGCAGTCCCACCCCAAAAGAGCCGGGGGAAAAATCCTCTACAGGCGGCGCTGGTAACTAGCCTGCAGTTGCAGCTGTGCACTACGCAAATAATCGCCATAGGCACCCGCATACCGGGCATAATCAGCCTGCGTTTCTGGGAGACGGCGATAATCCAGTTGAGCTTTTGTCGGCGAATGACGGTATGCGTGAGGGGAGTCTGCTAAACGGCGGAAATCTGAGAGATCAGATAAACGGCGGTCATCTGAGAGGTCAGAACTGTACCTGGTTAAGAGAAGAGACATTTGATAAATAAGAGCTTATGGATGATGCCCTTATATATGCTACAATTGAGACAATCACTGAGGCATAAGCATAGGAGGAGACACATTCCAGGAATCCAAAGGATAGCCCTGCCTCCGCTGTCGCGGTTGAGCCATTATTAGATGTCACGTGTCAAAGCAACATTTTAAGCCTTCCCTCTTTTGATGGAACAGAGTATCTTCAGAACTGGGGAACTGAGACCTATGTTCTGTTGAAATCAACAGAACTGCATGAGGAACCTCAGTTCTTATGACACTTCATCTACGGAGCCAATACCTAAGAACAGAGGTACAGGCCTGAAACAGACCCAAATGCTCAAGACTGTAATTTAACACAAGCACCCATCCCAGGTGTATGGAAGCCGATAGTGGTTATCTGCCGAGGAAAACGCATAGTAATAACACTCAGGGCTTTCATGTGCTTTTGTGTGTTCCAAAGCTGAGCTTTGGGCTCAAATTCACTTCAGACTATAGCACACTTCAAAACTCCTCCAGCTTCCTGGAGTTTGGTGTGCATCAATATAGTTGTGCTATGTGCATGGCCGGCCTTAGGTAATTAAGAGACTGAATCCCAGAAAGTTAAGTTGGCTCCTTGGAATCAGAAGAATTACTTCAGCCCTGCAACATGTTGCCACAACCAGGCGCTAAGCTGGGTCAATCCTTATTTGCAATCCAAGTTCAGAGCAAGGTTCCCTTTCTGTGGGAAGGAACTGGATCAGGCATCAAGGCAAGTATACAAGACCCTCTGTACCACCACCCTCTGGAAACTCAGGGATTTCAAATCTCAATGTGTTTAATCCCACCCTCTACTCATAAGCATCCACAGGAATATGCAGACAGGAAAAGGAATAGAATGCTGACCATGAAGTCCCCCTCCCCCGAGCAGAAGAGCACAGGAAAAAAAGCTTTGAAAACTTAACCTGACAGTGGTGAAGAACCAACAGCACAGCCACTATAGCAACAGGAAAGGAAGCAAGTCCCACTTCCCACCCACCTTCACTTCCAACCACCAATTTAGAATATTAGCACAATGCCTGTCACCTCCCAGGGAACTGCAGAGTGAAGGTTCTTTCTGCAAATGCATAGAGGTCCTTAGACAGAAGACATGACTGACATGCAAAGCATTACCCCTGGATTTAGCTGCATACCTCTTATTCATTGCAGCTGCTTTTCTCAAGAGATCTTCACGGCTGCCACGTGGCGGGGAGAGGCGGGTGCGCTCATAAGGGGGATGAAGAGCAGCAGCTTCTGACTGAGACATTGCTGAATAGGCGGCCGCCTGTTGCTGTGCAGACTGAGTTAGCCCATTGTATGCTTGCTGAGCTCTGTAACCGGCTAACTGAGTGGAAGCAGACTGCTGGGCAGCATAGGCTGCCTCTGCTGGATTGGAGACCTGTGCTCTGTAGGCTGATGACACTGAAGCAGGAAGTGATGCTTTGTAGGAAGCAGCAGCAGCTGCATCCTGCATGTTGTAAGCAGCTGCCAGGCTTGCTGCAGACTGTGCCCCATATGCAGCTGGCAAAGCAGATGCAGCCTGGGAGTCATAGGAAGCTGGATGGCCAACAGCTGGCTGGACTCCATAAGAGGCTGGCTGTGCTGACAGAGCATGGGCACTGTACAAGGCTGCCTGGTTGCTTGCAGCTGCTTGGGCCCCATAAGAGGCTGAGTATGCAGCAGCTGCTTGGGCCCCATAGGTAGCTGCATAAGTTGCAGCTGCAGCAGCCTGTGCCCCATAAGCAGCAGCATAGGTTGTGCTGGGCTGGGCCCCGTAAGAGGCAACTTGAGAAGCAGCAGCTTGTGTTCCATAAGCGGCAGCGGCGGCGGCGGCAGCAGACTGAGCACTGTAAGTGGCAGCTGCAGCTGCCTGGGCACTGTAAGATGTTAGAGCTGAGGCTGTTGGCTGAGCACTGGAAGCTGCCACAGGAACAGTGGACTGAGCTCTATATGCACTTCCAACTAAAGCTGATGGCTGGGCTCTGTACATTGCAGCTTGTCCAGTTGTAGGCTGGGGTCTATAAGACATCCCAAGAGAAGCTGAAGGTTGGTCTCTGTAGGCTGCTCCTAGGGAGGCAGCAGCCTGGTCTCTATAAGAGGCTTGCTGGGCTGTCATAGGAAGCGCATAACCTGCTCTTGTGGGTGAACGTCTAATGGGGCTCCTGTCCCTCCCAAAATAGGCTTGGCCATCATGTGAGTTGTTGTTGCCCATGCGCTGCTGATAATTATACTCAAGTGTAGAATAAGTGGAAGCTGCCATTGGGAAGGCAAGATCAGCCGACCTCAGACCATCATTCCTGGACTGGAGTTTCTCTGGAGTTGGTAATTTGTTCTTTTCAGCTCCTGGCTGCCCGACGTACCCAGCTGGTCCCCTTTTCAGAGCTTTATAAGAGAGTTCCACATTAATTCTTTTGCCTTTGACTTCCCTTCCATTAAGGTGTTCAATGGCGGCTTTAGCATCCTCTTCTTTCTCCATGTGAACGAACGCATAGTCTGATAAAGCAGCAGACAGAGGGTTATCAATAAGGAACACATTACATTTTATTACAGGACCCCAATCCTACTTGGATGTAGCCTAGAGACAAAGAGAGACCTAAAACTGCAAACTTTCCATTTGGCAGCAGAATACAGGCTGAAGCAGATGACATGGGCTGTTGTGCAGCTCAGACCAGCAGCCTGTTTGAAAAACTAGTCCACTGGCCCCTACTAGGCCATAGGATGCTGGCCACCTGCCCTACCAGTTGAAATGTTAATCACCTGACTTCCACATATGTCCCACAACTCATATTCCACCCTGCTGCATGGATCTGCTCTTTGGAATCACTACAGGACACTTCCCATGAATAACCAGAATGTACCATGCCACCTTTACTTCTGCATATCGGCCCCGAACAGAAAAATTAACTCAGCAATTGCTATTTCAGGGGGCCCACAAGAAAGCCAAGAAAATATATATATCTATTTTTGTCAGCATACTAAGGGTCTCCTCATTTGGGCTTGAACATATAGCAAAGGGGTGCCACACTGCAAAGCTTCTACACAGCTAGTGTCATTACAATAGTTCTGGCACCACACTTCTGAAAAAAAAGGCTACATCTAAGATGGTAATGTAAAGAACTGCTATAAAATTTAAGAGAGAGATCAACTATGACAAAAGTCAAACTTGGCCTCATTTTGAACCAACAGGAATATAATTTATCTATAATCTACCTTATTTTTGTTTTAAGTAACACTACTAGCTTGAACAAGATGAATTTCAAAGTGTATGCAAAGTATGCAGAAACTGAGGTAAACACTTCCCACACACACATTGGGGAATTTAGGATTTCACATCTTAAGAGCATCTGCTAACCACCATCACAGGCTGTTTTCCCAGAAACACTAGCTTTATATGATATAGGACAAGCACCCCTACTTACTAAGTTCCACTACTACACGTCAAATTTAGACAAGAAACCTACAGTATTCAAGCTAAATAAAATTGTAAGAGCTTGTTGTTAAAACTGCTCAAACACTCAAAACTTTTTAGTATTCCAATTCCCAATATTCTAATCAATCAAGTACATATGGCTGGATCTAGCTAGTATTAACAGCAGCTTAAAAGTAGCTTGAAATAAGTGTCTTCTGGGATGAGCTGCAACTTTGCTCCTTTGTGGCAAACTTAACCATATTTTCATAGAATTTGCTGCCAGGGATATAGGACACAGGCACAAATATCAGGGAAAGGCCTGGTCTATATGAACTGTTACCGGACTCCAGAGTAACAGGTTGGTCACTGTGTGAGATATGACGCTAGACGAGAAATTGTTCTTATGTTCTTAGGAAACCAATATATTTCATGACTTGAGAAAATATGAAGAAAGAAGTCCTCAGTGGCAAGAAACCTGGCATCCCTTTGGGGATAGAGTGGTCTATTAAGAACATAAGAAAGAATCTGCTGGATCAGACCAGAATCTGTCTAGTCCAGCACTCTGCTACTCGCAGTGGCCCACCAGATTCCTTTGGGAGCTCACAGGCAGGATGTGAAAGCAATGGCCTGCTGCTGCTGCTGCTGCTGCTGCTGCCGAGCACCTGGTCTGCTAAGGCATTTGCAATCTCAGATCAAGGAGGATCAAGATTGGTAGCCATAGATCGACTTCTCCATAAATCTGTCCAAGCCCCTTTCAAAGCTGTCCAGGTTAGTGGCCATAACCACCTCCTGTGGCAGCATATTCCAAACACCAATCACCTGTTGAGTGAAGAAATGTTTCCTTTTATTAGTCCTAATTCTTCCCCCCAGCATTTTCAATGTATGCCGCCTGGTTTTAGTATTGTGAGAAAGAGAGAATCTGTTAACATTTTCTATCCCCTGCATAATTTTACAGACTTCAATCATATCCCCCCTCAGATGTCTCCTCTCCAAACTAAAGAGTTCCAAACGCTGCAGCCTCTCCTCATAAGGAAGGTGCTCCAATCCCTCAATCATCCTCCTTGCCCTTCTCTGCACTTTTTCTATCTCTTCAATATCCTTTTTGAGATGGGGCGACCAGAACTGAACATTATCAGTACTCCAAGTGCGGTCGCACCACTGCTTTATATAAGGGCATGACAATCTTTGCAGTTTTATTCTCAATTCCTTTCCTAATTATCCCTGGCATAGAGTTTGCCTTTCTCACAGCTGCCATGCATTGAGTTGACATTCCCATGGAACTATCAACTAAGACGCCCAAATCCCTTTCCTGGTCTGTGACTGATAGCACTGACCCTCTTTAGCTGGTTGTTGGCCATTAATTACAATTCGAGCCTCACCCAGAGGCCTAGTAAGTTGTAATGCATTGGCGTAGTATTCGTGAATTATCATTATGATGATTATTATTCAAATGAAGTTGTGTTTACACATCTGATTTCCAAAGTTAGGGCAAATTTTCTGAAACTTCATGTTACTTCAGTGCTTTTAAACTGTTTCACACATTGATTTTGTTTAAATAATTTAATTACTAAACAAACACAAACTATTAATTCATTCTGCAGTACACATCAGGCCATCCCACTGAATTGTGAAATACGCAATAGATTGCTTCTAAGGAGGGATACACTGCCAAGCTTGCCTCAACAATGGCCACATTACAGTGATTCCCACAGGTCTCAGTCTAATTTTTGCATTTTAAGGAGTTCAGCAATCTGGTTTGATGTGGGATGTCAACACATCAGAAGGAGTAGGTAGAAGACGGAACAGGAGTCAACAGGCAAAGGGACTCCTTGTCCTGTGCCTGCCACAGAGTTTTGGGAGGCACTGCATGAAAGTCAGTGAAAACACTCAGAAAACTCAGTAGTTATGCGCAAATTTATGCTTAACATATGATAGGGAGCAATTCTAAGTGCTAAATTGAATCCAATTTGACCCTGATGACCTGCCCATGTAGAACCCATTCCATGCCATAGAATCTCAAGACTAGACGACTGTAACATACTACATAGTACTGTCCATGAAGAAACCTCAACTGTTACAGAACACCTGAGCTTCAGCTATTACACCTATTCTGCAAACACCTCCCAAGCCATCAATTTATTTTCAAGTTCAATTCAAAGTGAGAGTAATTACTCATCAAATTCCCCATGGCCTGTCACCCACATATTTGCAGCACCACCTCTCCCAATATACTTCTCTGCAACAACTTCACTAATCTGAGCAAAGCCTTTTGAAGGTGTCATCCCACAAATGATTGAGATCAGTGACTGCTCTTATCAAAACATTCTCTAATGTGGCACGCACCTGATTGATCAGCCTGCTCAACAAGCACTAGAACAGGGGTAGGGAACCTGCGGCTCTCCAGATGTTCAGGAACTACAATTCCCATCAGCCTCTGTCAGCATGGCCAATTGGCCATGCTGGTAGGGGCTGATGGGAATTGTAGTTCCTGAACATCTGGAGAGCCGCAGGTTCCCTACCCCTGCACTAGAAGGTACCCCCACTGTTATTTAGAAAATGGTTTTTAAGGGGGGGGGGCATTCCTATGAAAGGAATTTTAATGTCTGTTGAAAACCTGTAAGGAGCTTTTACTATTGGCAACAGTTATCAACTCGTGGTACGAATACCACCAGTTGGATGCAGGGTTTCATAACAATTACTAAAAAATCATTCTCCCTCAGTTCCCATGACCACCTCCAAATGTAGTTTGTTATGTCCCGCTGAATCTATCTGCCAGGGATGATCTGTCTGTGACTTTTCAGACTGTTACTAGTTACCTTGGGCATGCAGTGTTTCCCCTAATCCCGATTCCCCCTACCCACCAGTCAGTCTCTTTGATGTGCCACTTCCTGCTAGGAATTATAATAAACATAGTAATAGAATCTCTGTAAGAATATAAATATTGCTCTTGGGAAAAATGGGCTGTTTCTACCACAGTGGGACACAAGCAGCTGAACATTACACAAAGTACCACTTAAACTTTAGGGCTTCCATGAACCATTCATCAACTGGGATATTCAGCGCAAATGGGGGAACAAAAGCTACAGAGCTTTACATTTTGTCTAGCTGTTGCCAAAATCAAGTGGAACCTTTTCCCTTTGATGTTAATATACAATTAATGTTTTCTGAGTCAAAGATGCTGCCTCTGAAACTCTTTTTCTGCCACCACCAGCTTTAAGGGGGTTTTTTTGTTTGTTTTTGCACTGAGCAACCAGTCTGATGATAATTTCTGGGAACCTTAAAGACCGCTTCCTCTTTTGTTACTTTTTTGTTTGGTGCTAATAAAGTGCTACACTTTGGGTTTTTTTTAAAGATCAGTAATTATAATTTGTATAATGTTCAAAATGCTTTCTGACTCTAATTGTTTTTCTGGCTACTTTGTATCATCACAACACTGTGAGTTTGGTAGATTTTATAAATTTTATTCAGTGGCAAACACCTGTAGCACTCTCATACACTTCAATAGTAACTGCAAATGATTTGCCAATCAGCTGTTGGATGGCTAGGAGGACATAAATGGGGTGGGAGGCATCATTCTGCCCTGGACCCCACAATCAGTAGAACCACCTCTTGGGAGCTGCCAATGCAGTCAGCAATTGCTCAGCCATAAGTCAATAAGACAACTAGGACTAATGGAAAAAGAGAGAGTATGCACTTAATGGTTGTACTTAGGTTCAGCAATGTTGCTTACTAACCTAAGTACGAAATTAACTTGCAAGAAGGATTTCAGAGGCCATACCTTTGACTCAGAAGACATTACTTGTATATTAACATCACAGGGGGAAACTTCCAATTGATTTTGGCAAGAGCTGGAAATCATAAGCGAATAAATCAATTTGTAGTATTTATAGCCTACATTTGGATCTGGACGCCCAGCACAGACACAACAGCTGTACAAGCTGAAACTGAATACAGATGAGACCAAGGTAAAGCTGGTTAGCAAGACTAATGTTTTAGAAAGTGGATTTATTTGTCCTGGAGGGTGCCCACAGACCAAAAAGTGCCCACAAGCATATATATCTGGATCACCAACTCTCTGTTCTTTATTAGATTCTGCCAATTGGGCCAAGCTGATTCATGCTCTTGTAACCTCATGGCTGAATGTAATGTGCCTATTATGGGCTTTCCTTGAAGACAACCAAGAAACTGCAGCTGGTCCAGAGTGCAGCAGCCTAATTATTGTCAGGCATTAGGCAATGGGAACACATTTTGCCCATTCTGAAACAACAACATAAGCTGCCAGTTTTTTTGCTAGTTCAATATATGGTGCTTCTTATGACTTAAATCCCTTCACAGGTTGGCACTTATGTAGCTGAACCAGCATCCCCTCTCATGCATTCCCATCAGTCAACTATGGTCTTCAGGCTGTTTCCACACCTAGGATGGGCTCATTGGAATCAATCAGAGTCCAGGCATTTTCCATTGTGGTTCCCACTCCATGGGACAGGCTGCTTGAAAAGGGGATGGGAATCACCTTGGTGGAAATCTTTAAGAAATGTTGCAAGGCTTGATTGTTTGCCAGGGCTTCTCTCGGCATGAACTGTTGGCGTCTTTAGATGGTGAATTTAGGTTTTTTTAACTGTAGCTGGTTTTAATTATTACTTGTAAGGTGCCTTGACCCAAAAGGAAAGGCAGTTTACAAATATCTGAATTAATATATATCCTCACCACAACTTTTTCAAGCACTTGCAAACTTGAAGCGGTTTTCAGTTTTATTGACTGGGAGTCCAGATGTGCTGGTGCAGATTAATATCCCCTCTGAAGATTCAGTTGAATAGCCCATGTAATTCATTTAAGCCCAACACAGCACCCCACACTGGACCTGAGCAAGACAGGATAGATGCTACATGTTGATATGCCCCCTCCCATGCAACTGCTTTGTCCGGCCTAAGCTGGGCAGTGGTGGTATGCATTTGGGAGGTAAATGACAGGAACAGCCTACACCAGGGGTCTGCAACCTGCAGCTCTCCAGATGTTCATGGCTGTGCTGGCAGGGGCTGATGGGATTTGTAGTCCATGAACATCTGGAGAGCCGCAGGTTGCAGACCCCTGGCCTACACCTTTTGCTAACTCACGCATTGCTGCTCTGATAATTTGATATCCCAGGCAGTAACCTGGGCAGTAAATTGGCCCTGTATCCCCTCCTGAGCAAATACAAAATTTAAAAATCCTCAAATGCTATGGGCTGGTCGGGCCAGAGAAGATAACAAGAACAATAAAGCCTCAGAACAGCAAATTCCTGACCTTTAGGAGCATTTATTTATCTCTCACTATTCTCCCCAGCTGGGATTCAAAGCAGCTTCAACCATTGTTCTCTCCTATTGCCTCACAATAACCACCCTTTCTATAGCTGGCACATTTCAAATACCTTATATAAGAGCAAATGTCTTTCTTATACTCCTGTTATTTAGCATTTTGTACAGGGGTGGTGGTGTTAAATTATGAAAAAGTTGCTTGGCACCTCCCTCTTATTGCCGTACTGAGTCAATAAAATGGGTATTCTATCAACCCTTATTGAATGACCACCACTTCTAGAAGTTGATGCACTAATGAGTTTTCCTAATACTTGCAGTGGGTTCAAAATCTTTGGCCTAGCAATAGTGCTAGCTTGACGAGAATCCAATCTTGCGATACTACAATCCTTGTACAGACGAATGGGTGGAAAATGGGGACATGGTTTAAATCACATGATATGACACTGCAAAGCCAGGCAAAAACTATGAGCCACAAGTCTTGTAGGAAGCATGTCTGCCCAGCGCAGAAAGTGCCACATATCATAGCAGTACACTTGGGTGAACCGCACGTCTGCCCGGAACTGTTTTCGCAAACCAAGGGCTCAGTAATTACTGACTAAACCCCACCACAGCTTTTTACTGACCATATTCCAGCCTTATTTTACGGAACCATTCTCTAAAATCTGTGTACCCTGTGATACTTTTCTGGCGGTATCTGCAGGCAGTAGACGTTTCTGCCCCCCGCCCCCCCCCCTCTCTACCCACTCCACCCATAATGGCGCTTCTCTTATGTGCACACACAGGATATGCTGACTGTGAGCGTCGACGTCACCTTCGAACAAAGAAAAGGCCTGTCGACAGCCATGAATAAGTACTAAACGGAGTTTTAACGTTCACAGTCCGATGCCGGGGAAACCTAGAGGCGACAGATCCTGAGAACTTCCCAAGAGTATACAGGAGACTCCGGAAGGCTAAACGAGGAGGGTCGAACGACAAAACGGCGGGCCAGTCGGTTTACTGCGCAGTGGCGGAGCCTCCTTAGCCAGAGAAAGTCTACCCCCACCACCACCATTTGCAGAAGTCTCGGCTGCTGCGTTACTACGTTGCTAGGGGAGGGAGAGGTAACGGAAGGGAACTAGAAACAGGAGACGGGACTCGACCTGCGGGTGCCTTGCACCCAAGGGAGAGAACGGGCAAGGGCGCTCGTCCCTCCTGCCGATACCTTTGACGACGTCGCACTCGACCACGGGGCCAAACTGCTGGAAGAGGACGCGCAGCTCGCTACTCGTGCAGGCGGCCGAGACATTGCCCACAAAGACCTTGACGGTGTGCTTGGGCCTCGGCCGCGAGTGCTCGACGATGACGCGGCGGCCATGCAGCGAGTGGCCGTTCACCTTGAGGATGGCGCGCTCGGCCGCCTCCTCGTCGCGCATGTGCACGAAGGCGAACTGCTTCATGAGGGCCACGTTCAGGACCTCTCCCGGCTCGGCCGCTGCGGCCTCGAACAACTCGCGCAGCTCTACTTGCGACGCCTCTTCGGGCACGTTGCCCACGAAAAGCTTCACGCCCGGGCGCATCGGCTCACCCTCCCTGCCGAGCGGAACCGAGGAAGGAAGGACAGACGCTCAAAATGGCGGCGGCGCTCTGAGGCGGGGAGCGGGAGGGAATAGGAACGAAAGAAGACGACACGCCCTCCAGACAGTTACGTCATCAACCATAGAGATCGTCCGTTCGCTCTACTCTTGGCGCGCGCACAAACGGTCCCATCGTTCGCAGGGCGTTGCACAAATAAAGCGCATGCGCACTCTTGTCTCCGTCAGTCTTCAAACGAAATTAAAGGATTTCCGCGCTTTCCTCATACCCATAGCTCCTCGCTGCACGCATGCGCACTACTCTTCCTGCTTCTGGCCATGCAACAATTTTGTTTTTGTTGGAAGTTTAAAACAGCAGTTTTTCTAAACGCATTAAAATAAATGTTTAAATTCCCACCAGACTTAAAGGAGGTGATTTCTCTCATCTAAGGGAAACGGCTGGAGTTGGCTGAAGCCCCAGAAGGGAAGGCGGACGTGTTGGGGATGTATTGTGGAAAAGCAGATCTCCCTTGAAGAAAGGGATCTTGTTTATTCTATTCGCGCATTTCTTAATGTTTTAAAAACACCAACAGGCTCCAGTGCTTTCTCCTCCAAAACTAATCAACCCAATGCTAGCTTGGGAAATTACTAGAGATTTGAGAAAGGCATAGTGTTGTAAGGTCAGCAAGGACATGATGCCACAGAGTCCAATTTTTGAATGTACTGTTTTCTCACGGGGAACTGATCTTTGTAGTCTAGAGATCAGCTGCAATTCCAAGAGAATGCTAAACCCTACCTAGAAGTCAGCAGCAACCCTATTCTTAATCCACTCAGAGATGGGAAGTGTGTTTAGCAATTCCATAAAACGAAATACCATATTAGCAAGTAGCAAACAAACACACAAACAATAGCATTTACATCTATAGCATGTGAATGCTGACATCAAATTTCAGGCATTCGTAACCATGTTAAAGCCACAGAATGTTTAAAGACTGGTTAGGTGTAAGCTTCTCTAAGTAGGTAAGGAAACTGATGAACTTAAGGCATTTTCTTTCCTCACACATTAAGTGTTAACCTTTTGAACTGCATTAATTTGTAACTTTGTGTGGGTCTACTGTGAGAGACAGTGGAACAAGACAGTGAAAATGTGTTGTATTCCTATGTTGGATCCATTAAATATTGCATGATCTGACCTTATCAAAAGGTAAACATGGTCAGCCCTAGTTAGTACTTGGATGGAAGACCACTAAGTCCAGAGTTGCTACACAGAGGCAGGCGATGTCAAACCATCTGTTTGTCTCTTGCCTTTAAAACCCTACAGGATCACGATGTCAGCTGCATCTTGACGGCACTTTCCACCATATGTTACATGCTCCTCGCCTCTGAATTGTGCAAAGTTCAAAGGGTAGGCACATACCTGTGTTGGCTCATTTTGGAGACATAAAAGCTATTTGTGATATTTCCAAACATAGAGAGAACAGGTGGAGTTATAGGGACAACAAAATCCACCACCTCATATCATATTTAAGAGAGAATCTTGTACCCATATGGAACTTTAGCCAACTTACAGCAGCCTGTTTGATTCTCTGTATGTTCCTAAAATGAAACTGCATTTTCTTCACACAGACACTCTCTTGATCCCAGTGGACTCTCATCTGGAGAACCGGGTTTGATTCCCCCTTCCTCCCCATGAGCAATGGACTCATATCTGGTGAGACCAGCCTGACCTGTGGTGGCATGGAGGGTCTTTCTGCCCGGAATGCTACCGTCTGACCTGGAAGAACAGTGCGCTGAATGTAGGAGTCTGTTTGAATTCAGAAATTCCATATTGAGACTGTGTCTGACCTTTCAGGCAAGACTGCCTAAGTGACCTGCTCCTTCAACCTCATGCCTTGCAGGTACTCAGGTAACAGCATTTGAATATGAACAACAGCAACCTGGACAAACAGTTCTCTTTTGTCTGTATCTCTAAACCTACTCAAGGGTCTTCCTCTGACTCGCCCTTCTCATGACCATCTATATGGTAACCCCCATTAAGGGTAGTTACTTGTTTATTGTCTAACCAATCCCCCCTGCAAAACCCATCAAGATTATGGGTGGGCCATCAGGCCAATAGTCTAACACTCAAGACCATTGCCTTACCTGGAACAGCAAGAAAAATCCTTTGTTCAAGGATTTCCTTTGCCCCAAGACACGTTTTCGCCTATAAATGCACAGCCATTTCCTATTGAAGTAATGTCTACAATCACTGAAAAGCATTACCATTCCTTTCTCATGGGCTCTAGCTTCCCACAAGGTTGTAGGCCGAACCTGTAGGATAGATTTAGTCACATCCATGCATGGTGGGCTGCTGTGCAGAAAGGGGTTTTTTATAGATGCCCAGAATTCATGTATTGTCGTTGGCCAAAGTCCTGTAGCTAGTGGTGGCTGAACACAAGGGGGGATGTTGAAAGTTGTCAACGACTGCTTCTCTCTTTAGTAATGCAGCTTTTCCTGGAAACCGGTTGTTCAGGTAATTGCAGGGGAAAGTGCATTGCTCCAGCATCTATTCCACTGATACAGAGAGCAGCTGGAATACAGTTTTCCAATAAGCAGCAAATAAGTGTATTACACTATTTGCAAATCTGGGGGAGTACCACCCTAAGTGCACAAACCTAAAAAAAATGCACATCTGTATTCATCTTATCAGGACATATCATTATGTTCAGACACACCCACACAACTCAAGCACACTAGCTAGCTTCATCTGGCAAAAATCACAGTCTTTTTTGCAACCATTTTCTCTTTTGAGAAAAAAATGAGGCCTCTTCTTCCACATTCCATAGAAAGTAAGCCATGAAGACACCTAGTGTTGAGCTCAGGCACTCAAGACGTACACATAGACCAAGCAGGCTTGGGTCAGAGAATGTAATTATGCACAGTTGTAACTGTCAGCAGCCCTCCTGGATTAGAAGATGGGGCTCTGGAAAGACTCCACAATTTTTTCCTCACCAAAGACACCTACAGACACAGAACAAGAACCACCCAAAATTAACATGAGACTTGGAAGATGAGTGTAAGAATGTAAAATTTAATATCTGATTTAAGACAACAGGCTGAGAGAATGCACACCTGTGCATTCTGTCTGTCCAACACACAAAGCAACAGAGAGAATCCCTACTTCACAAATTCAAAAACATGATTGTATTAATCAACCAATCCAGAACATGTAACCTATTGCATTGCTGTCACTCATAATTTCTATCTTGGATGATGATTCCCTGCTTTGTCTATCAGTGTGCACTGACAGTGGGAGAAAGGTGATTAGTTGTCAGACTGCAAGTATATGGCCAAAGGAGTTTATAAAGGAAGCTTCATATGCAAGATCATTGAGGGTGATTCTCCTTCCCATCTTACAGGACACCCATCTGAGAATCCTACCACTGGGTGACAACAGAGAAAATAGTGTTCCAAAAAGAGAACTGTGTAAGCAAGTCTCAAACTAAGGCACTTTGGTACAATACTTGGCAATTAACATTATTTAAACATACCTATGACAGCACTAGTAAGCACTTAATTCATGTACCTGCCAGGGACACAAAGAGTACAAACAATTTTCCATAAAAGCAGGACAGCCACTGGTCACACATTTTCCTAGTTCAAAAGCCAGGTTAAACTGATGGGGCGTTCCTTTACAGCAAAAGTCATTTTTGACTTTCCAAGGTGCTAACTCCTCCCTGGCTAAGCGATGAAGCTTTAATGTTTCATGACCAGCAGTTATACAACAGGCTAAGCTTCTGCCTTTACTGCACTTCCTTATTGCTGCACCTACTAGTAATTGATTTCTGCTTGCCACAGTCAATCAGGAGGAGCAAGAACCACCCTCTAACTGATGTGTAAGAGGTCCAAGACAAGGAGGGAGGCTCAGGGAAAGATAGTTGCACAGTAAGAGCAGGAAAAAAAGCATTCTCAAACAGGGCAAGGTCAAAACAATATGAGCATGAGAGCTCTACCCAGAGGGCAATTGCCCTTCATGGAATGTTTCTTGATAGAGCAAAGTTCACAAGGCCATGCATGGAGTTGCTCTGCAATCACTTCCACTTGTAAATGAAGCTGGCCAATCAAAAATATATGCATCCCACCCATGCCACTGCAAGGGGAAGACTGCTGTCCAGGTTTCTAGACCCAGCTGGTATTGGTAAGAGCAGGAAACCAGCCATAGTCAACCCCATTAACACCAGAGCCCCAAAGAATCCAAGGGCAAACAGACAGACAATCTACAGTAGAGGTGGTGCAGGCTGAGCCAGATAACTTAAAGATGAGGAGCTGGCAGGCTGGCAGCCTTCCTGCCTTGCCCAGGTATGTGCCGCTCCCGTTCTTCCCACAGCGTCACTCCATCACAAGTACATATTTTCTTGGGATTCTGGAAGAGGCCAGCAGAGCGGGCAATGATTCCACAGGCCACTCTGAAAGCAAAGAAACAGAGGGTTGGGTAAGGTTGGAAAGGGCTGAGCGAGGGTGGTACACGTTCTGCATGTTTCTAGTGCAGAATTTAGAACTTTTTTTTAAAGCAAGGTTTTAGTCTTTATTGCTGCAGAGAGAGAAAGCTGAATGTGTGGGCAATGCCGACTAAGGCCTCAGGAGGACAAGAACCGAATAGGAATTCCAAGGGCTGAAAATTCTATTCCACATGGAGAGCTTTGCCCTTCTCGACAGATAGAAGCAGCAGAAAAATCTAAGCAAAATAAGTCAACAGGAATAATTTTGGGCTTTTTTTGTTGCAGCTTTTGGATTTCAAGCACAAAGTGAAAATAAACAAGAGTCCAGGGGCAACTTAAACACTAACAAGACAAAGTCTTCACAGGGCCAGCTTATTTTCACTACAACAGACTAAAACAGATATCCCTGTGAAACTATTGAGTACAATGTTTGAATCCACACAGAGGCCCGCACATGCAAAATAATGCGTTTTTCAAACCACTTTCACAACTGTTTGCAAGTGGATTTTGCTATTCTGCACAGCTTCAAAGAGCACTGAAAGCAGTTTGAAAGTGTATTATTCTGCATGTGCGGAATGAGCCAGAGATTTATTTTATGCTTGTGTGTGTGCTGATTGCCTTCAAGTTCCTTCCAACTTAAGGCGACTCAATAAATGAATGACCTTGCCAACGGAGGGTCTTGGCTTCCTTTATGGAGTCAATCCATCTCATGGATTGGGTCTTCCTCTTTTCCTTCTTCCTTTAACCTTTCCTAGCATTATTGTCTTTTCACCTGAAAGTGTCCGGTACTTCATTCTCATATTGATTTTTCTAATAAAACACTAAGGCAATAAATGGATTATTAAGAGGGTTAGGACGTTAGACAGGAAAATAAGTGGGATAGGTAAGATGGGGGAAAGGCTTGAAGTAATTATAAATGTAGAAATTATTGACTTGAGGTAATGTGCAGCTTGCAGCAATCAGAATGAAGAAAGAGAAAGAATATATGTTTTGATGTCTCATTTCAGTGGTGTACACACTAATCTAATTTAAAAGAAAAACAAAAAAATGAATAAATAGTAAGAAAAGCTGGTATAAGGTTATTAGTAATCCAGAAAGTTTACAAATAAGGTAAAAGCAAGATGAGAACCAGTTAGATTCTTTATCTATCTATAAAATGTCACTATGTGGGCTATCGAGTTTTCTTTTGGGGGAATTAAGATTGTCTTTTCATAATGAGATCCAAGCACAACAGCCTCTGTTTAGTCATTTTAGCTTCTTAGGAAAGCTGAGGCTTGACTTGATCTAAGATCTACTGATCTGTCTCTTTGGTGGTTCCCAGTATCTGTAAAACTCTCCTTCAGCACCACGTTTCAAAGGAATCAGCTCTCTGCCTGTCAAGATTTCTTCACTGTCCAACTTTCACATCTACATATAGTCAGGGGCGTACCTAGGCAAACTGGCGCCCGGGGACAAAACCTGAGTTTGGCGCCCCACCCCCACCCCCCGGTCCAGCGTATGGGGGGCCACCCTCCCCCACCATGACCAAACAATGATTTTTTGTACCAGCTCACAAAACACTTCCCACTCCCATCAAAACATACATGGCTCTCTCCACACCAACTCTTTTCCTAATTTCCTAATCACAAAAACCCTATGAGGTAGGTTGTTAGCCTGAGAAACAACTCCAAGCCAGTGCAAGTAAAGCATGTAAATCTCTCACAAATCACCCCCAGCAAAACATTTACCAAACAAATGTCAGCATCATCTCTCCAGTGGAATCCACCCCCAAACAGCATCACTTTCAATGGTGTTTAAACTAGGGAGCTCAGATTCTTCTTTTAAATCTACCTTAAAGGGAGAATCTGGGGTCCCCTGTTAAAACAAAATTGAAAGTGATGCTGTTTGGGGGTGGATTCTCCCACCCCTGGAAACAGCATCACTTTTGAGGGGGCTGTTGAGGATTCAGATGAAAACAAAATAGCAGATTCGGCTTTGGAATCTGGGCAAATTTAGCAACATCTCGACAAAAAAAAATTGTCCGATTATGTCCTGCCCAAATATGAACAAATGCGAATGCAATGTATTTGGGTTTGGGGGGGTATTTTTGGTAGTTTTTTTTCGGCCTGCAGGAGCACACATTTTTAAAGCTAGCTGGCAACTGAAGGATTCTTTCAGAGGGCATCATCTAGAGACGTTGTCTCCCTGATGATACCCAATCCCGAAGTTTTAAGGGCGCATGCGTTTGTTCAGGGATGCAGCAAAAGTTAAGTGGATCACCCAAATGGAATGTCCCCCATCCCTCACATTGTTTTCAATGGAGCTACCGTGATATACTGCAAGCAGATAAGCTCGAATTCACAAGATATAAATCGAGGCACCTAATTTTACCACAAAAAACTGGGAAAACTTTATTGACTCTCCGCGTATAAGTCGAGGGTGGGAAATGCAGCAGCTGCTGGTAAATTTCAAAAATAAAAATAGATGCCAATAAAATTACATCAATTTGAGGCATACTAGTAGGTTAAATGTTTTTGAATATTTATTTCAGTTAAGAAAACAGTAAACTGGCTCTTGTAAGTGGGAAAAAGAGGGTCAACAAGAGCAACATGGTCTCTTGCAACAATAACTTTAAAAAAGTACAAAAACCTTATAGCTCTAACCAGCAACCAAGCTAAAACACAAGAGTTAAAATCCTCCAAAACTGGATTCCCTCATCATCATCTGTATGTCCAAATGTAACCCAACTTAGATTTTAAGAGGGATATTATCAGAAAATGGAAAATCTACTATTAGCTTCCATTGTAAATAATGGGATGGGGCATCCCTTTTGGGGGGTCAATAACTTTGGATCCCCTGACCCAAACTTCACCAAACCCTCAAGCTGGAAGATCATAGAAGAGTTTCTCCTGTGATTTATAGATTCTAAGCCATGCCTGACAGCTGGTTCAGAGGGTCCAAAGCCATGGACTCCTCAAAAGGGTGGTGGTAGCCCCATCTACTAATAGCTCCCATTAAAAAAACAATGGGGGAATGGGGGCATCTCCTCATTTGGGGGGTCCATAACTTTGGGACCCCTTGAACCAAATCCTCACCAAACTTGGCTGGTATCATCAGGAGTGTCTTCTGAGGGGTACCCTGTACTTTTGGTGTCGCTTAGCAAGTAAAAACTACTCCCCCTGCTGGTCGGGCAAAGTAAAAACACAATAAAAAATTTATGACCCGCATATAAGTCGGAGGGGCGGAGCTTTTTCAGCATTAAAAAATGTGCTGGAAAAATCTCGGAACTTATACAGCTGAGTATATAATGGTAACTTTGAGATGGGGGGCTACCCAGCCAGAGACCATAACTTTGGTCCCCTAAACATGTAACTTCAACCCAAACTTGGGTGGAACTTCATAAGACATAGTTACCAGATGATACCCCTGGAAATTCCCTTGGTGTCACTAGCTTTAAAAATACATCCCTTCCAGGCACCCCAAGAATTTGGCTCAAGATTCTTTTGTTTTTAGCAGTGACTGCTCCATTAGTAGCTAACGAGGAATTTCTGAGGCAGCCTGCACATTTTTTTTTTTGGAAGTGATAGAGGCGCCAGACTTTCTGGCAAGGTGGCTCCAAGAGGTCTTGAGCACAGGCATCCAAGCTTGGTGAGCTTGCTTCCTGGAGTGGGTGGGGGTTGGGAGAGTTCTTGAGAGAACTCAGCCCACAGGCTTTCATGTGCAGGAGCTGGGAAACAAAATAGAGCCTCTTTGGGGCCCAGTATAAATTGAACCCCTAGAAGCAAAAAAGTCTCCAAACCTGGATACTATTACCAGGAGGGTCCTCCTCCTCCTGAGCCAACAAATTCCCTGATAGTCTGGTGCCTCTATCTTCAAAAAAAATGTGCAGCCTGTCTACACACTTCCAGAAATTCCCCCCATTGGCTACAATGGGATGCAAAGTCACTGCAAAACAAAGAATCTTGGGCAAATTTCTTGGGGTGCCTGGAAGGGGTGTATTTTTAAAGCTAGTGACACCAAATTTTCAAGGTATCATCTGGTAACTATTCTTATGATGCCACCCAGGTTTGGTGAAGTTATGTTCAGGGGGACCAAAGTTATGGTCCCTCAAATGGGTAGCCCCCATCTCAGTTAGCTCCCATTGAAAACAATGGGGATGGGGGCACCCCCTTTGGGGGTCCATAACTTTGCTGCCCCTGAACCAAACATCATTTGGGTGGTATCATCAGGACAGTCTCTAGATGATACCCTGAAATTTTGGTGCCACCAGCCTTAAAAATGCGCCCCCTGCAGGCCGGAACATGAAAAAACACTTTAAAATTTTAAAAACACACAAACGACCCTGAAATGTTGGCGCCCCACCCCCACGTGACCAAATGGGGGGCGCCCGGGGACATAGGGTACCCCCTGTCCCTAGGCAGGAACGCCACTGCACATAGTAATGGGGAATAATTTTATGCTTGAACTGGAGACAGAGCTATCCTCCAAATACACATAACCTACCCACACTTAAGTTCTCAAAGCTTGCTCCCATTGTGAGTGGGGATCAGCCTCCTTCTTTTCACCCTCTTCCTCTCTCCAGTGGCTCCTAACCCTTCCAGCCCCCAGCCCCCCCCCCCCCGGCATACTTTAACACTTTGTAGCTTGTAAGTCACAAGTACAACACCTGGTCCCAGTCTACATCTTCAATTCTTACCTTGTGCCTGAATTTCCTGTGACTTTTGAGTCCAGATGGTTTCCTCGGCCCAAATCATCCTCTTCTGCATCTACCACCAAGGAGCGCCCAATGATGTCATAAACCTAACAGGGAAGAATAGCAACAACTGATATTCACTTTGTGTCAACTGCAGTTCATCCCAGTTGAGCTGGTAGTAAGCAAATGACCAGCCCAATGGAGCACAAAACAATTTGGCCGTGGAATTTTGGAATTGGTGAAAGGGGCAAACTACTTGTGATATTTAAATTATGCAAAATATAAGGTAGGCTAAGCAGACACATCATGAGCATATCATTGCTCTACAAGGCCTTTGCTGAAACCATTTATCAGATGGCTCGTTGACTCCAGATGGCTTCACCTTCAATCGGTTGTCTTCCATTCGGAAAGAAGCCCTTCCATCATCAGTAGTCAAGATATTCCCAAGATCCCCAGCATGCTAGAAGACAAGGACATAAGATTTGTCATGCTGCATCAGACCAATCTAGTTCAGTATCCCATTTCCCGCAGTGGCTAGCCAGAGAAGCCAAAAGCAAGGCCCACAGCCAACAGTTATTGCCAGTTGACTGCTCCCCAGTGACTGTCAATCACTAGCACTGTGTCTCTGAAGCCACAGGCCCCTTTCAGTTATACTAGCTAATAGCCAACAGCAGACCTGTCTTCCACAACTGTGCCCAACCTCTTTTTAAATTTGTCTAGGCCTGTGAAGGCCACAACCACAGCTCCTGGAACTGAGGCCTACAACCACACTTTGTATACAGTACTTCCTATTGCTCATTTTGCAGGTACTGCCAAATTTGTATGGTGGCCCCAAGTTCTAGTATGATGTGAAAGGGAGAAAATGGTCTAGCCACTGTCTCTACACAATGGATAATTATGTAGACTTCTATTATGTCACTCCTCATTCACCATTTTTCCCTACACTAAAAAGCCCCAAAGGCTTTAGACAGGCCTCATAGGGCAGGCACTCCAGCCCCATGATCGTTTGGTAGAGCTTTTCAGCACTCTCCCCATATCCTTGTTGAGATACAACAACCAGATCTGTGCATAGCATTGCAAGTGGGGCCACACCAGGGACCTGCAGAAGGGCATGTCTACATGCGGAGATGCAGCAACTTACCCTGTGCAAGTCCTGTGGGCCCCCGTGGCATTCCCCATCAGGGTTGAAGTGGTCCCCACAGCTGTGTTGTGCAGAAGCAAAATTGGGGGTTTCAATACTCAGAAAAATTAAGGTCTCCCAGCCATTGCCCTCTATCCAAAAGAATGGCAGACAGTTCTTCTCACCTGTCACAGGAATCGCTGATGTCCCCAAACTCATGAACATGGAGGCCATGGAGGCCTGGCACCAGACCATCAATAGTGCCATCAATGAGGCACTTCTCCGGGGAGACCTGTAAGAACCTCACCACACCCTGCACTGATCCAGGGCCAGCTATCATAGCCACTGCTGCACTGCCAAATGGTTCTACAAGGGAATAAAAAAACCAAAAGGGCATACTTTTTCATCTAGAGGCTACTGGTAGTTTCTTGCCTACAGGCCAAACAGCTGAAAATAACAAAAGTCATTTTTCTCACGGAGAACTGAAGGTAAGAAAATCTACTCACCTGCTGAGGGAAAATCAGCATGATTTCTGTAAAGAAAAGACCTGCCTCACCAACCTTTTGGAGTTTTGGAGAAATTGAACAAGTATGTAGATAATGGTGACCCAGGAGACATTATAATACTTTCAAAAGTATATAGTTTTGACAAGGTACCTCACCAAAAAGTCCAGAGGAAACTCAGCAGTAATGGGATAAGAGGACAAACTCCTTTATAGATTAAAATTTGGTTAAATGACAGGAAGCTAACAATAAGAATAAATGGACAGTTCTCACAATGGAAGGAAGTATAGGGTTGAACTGTACAAAATGTTCTTATAAACTTGCTTGGGTAAATT
The DNA here is from genome assembly GCF_021028975.2 of Sphaerodactylus townsendi. Taxonomy (NCBI): domain Eukaryota; kingdom Metazoa; phylum Chordata; class Lepidosauria; order Squamata; family Sphaerodactylidae; genus Sphaerodactylus; species Sphaerodactylus townsendi. The sequence goes on along the minus strand of NC_059425.1, from coordinate 26,850,413 downwards.
ATTAGGAACTGTGGTTTATACTGCTGTGCGTAACAAATTGCAAGTAGGATCCTATTTATGTAATTTATGTCTCATGCGAATACTTCTGCTATGCTTCAATTATTTCTGGTGGTTCCAGACTTCTAAAAGGCTAATTCATTGGTTACTGAATAACTTATAACGTATTTTTATGGTACTGACTCACTATGCGCAATCTGCCGTGAGTCCCTGTGACAAGGGCAAACTATAAATGAGGGCTGTCTATAAGACCCATAAATAATTAAAAAAAATAAACCAACCAATAACGTAAGGAAATAAATGTGGCGCTTCCCCTCCCTGCGCAGGGCCCTTGGGCAATGGAACCTTCCCTCCCTCCCTGTCCTGGGGGTTGTCCTCCGCAGAGATGTTCTTTTCCAATTGGCCCAAGGGGCCAAGAAACAATTTAGCCCACAGGGTGCCTGGTGCTGAAGGCTGCCCCTTCTGGCTTTTCTAGCTGTCTCTTCCCTAAACCCCCCCCATGGCGTGTCAGCTGCTCCAGCCCCGCAACCAAGCGAGTTGGCCTACTACCAACGGCCGGGTTGGCTTTCATAGACAGCTGATCGCAAGCCACACCCAGCGTTGGGCTCCTCCCACTGGACGGTGCAAAGCGCTAACTGTGTTGCCTTCCGACGGGAGGTGGTGGCCCTTGGCACATTCCTCCCAACGCACCCTCCTCTACGAGCTGTCTGGCTCTCAATTCCACCACTCCTGACACCCTCCCATCGCCACCCTGCTGCAGCGGCAGCTCCTGAGCTTCCCTTTGCTCTCCCTTAAACTCTTCCTTGCTGACCTTGCAAAACCTTCCCCGCTGCCCAGTTGCAGCCGGGCCCCTGCTGAGCTGATCGGGTTTAGCTAAGGCCCGGCGCGTCCGTCGAGCTAATGGAGCTTCAGTGATGTTCTGGAAAGCATTACTCGCTACCGAAACTTCGACTAAGCGCATTCTGCGCTGGTCCTGAGGAACCCCCCTGCCCAGCCGATCTCAGGATCACCAGCTTCAGTCCGGGCGCGGGGACGGCTACTATCGCTCCGCCCGCGCCCGGACAATAAAATAAAGTAAGCAGTGGGATTCTACAAGGATCAGCACTGGGCCTGGTACTATTTAATTTGTTCACAAATTATGTGGAACGAGAGGCGAGTAGTGTAGTGGCCAAATCTATAGATGGCAGAAAAGTATTCAGAACGTTGAAAACCAAGGATGACTGTGGAGAGCTCCACGCATTTGGAGGCATGGGCAAAAATGTGGCAAATTAAGTTCAGTGTTGGTAAGTGAAAGGTGATGCACACTGGGACAAAAAAAAATCACAACTTCAAATATAGGCTAATAGGGTCAGAATTTGCTGAGCCCATGGGGCGTGGTAGTAGATAGCTCAACGAAAGTGCCAACCCAGTGTGCTGCAGCAGTGAAAAACCCAAACTCTGTGTTGGGAAAGGGATTGAAAATAAAAAAGGCAATATTCTAATGCCCCTGTGTAGACCTATGGTGTGGCCCCATTTGGAATGCTGCACACAGTCATTATATCTCAAAAAGGTTATTGCAGAGCTGGAAAAAGTACAGAAGAGGGAAACCGAGATGATTAGAGGGTTGGAGCAGCTTAGGCTGAAGAGTTTGGGGCTTTTCAGTTTACAAAAAGAGATGACTAAGAGGGCATGATAGAGGTTTATAAAATTGCACATGGGGTGGAAAGAGGAGGCACATTTTTCTCTCTCGCCCAAAATACTAGAACTTGAGGGCGCCCAATGAAGCTGATGGGCAGTAGATCCATGATAAACAAAGAAAGAAAGAAAGAATTCTTTACGAAGAATGATTAAAATGTGGAATTCACTGCCAGAGGATGTAGTGATGGCTGCAGGCATAGGCAGCTTTAAAAGGTGATTAGATAGATTTATGGAGAGGTCTATCAGTGGCTACCAGCCATGGTGATTAAAGAGAACCTCCACAGTCAAAGGCAGTCAAGTTCTGAATCCCCATGCCAAAAAGAAACATTGGGGAAGGCCACAGCCTTAGTGTTCTGTTGCTCGGCATCCAGAGGAACTGGTTGGCCATCGAGTGAGACAGGAGGCTGGACCAGATGGACCACTGCTCCGATCTGGTAGGGTTCTTCTTATCTTTTTAAAGCAGGAATTGGACTAGAACCCAGAACTGCCAGAAATGCATCTAACGCTCAAGATGTGGTTATTGTCTGTAATAACATGTTTGTTTATACTAATCATTAATCTCCAACAGATCTAAAGACAGGTCTTTTTAGAAGGGCAAAGCCACAATAGTTGAAAACTACCTTAAACGCAAGTTTCTTGAGAAAGGGAGCTAATGTTGAGGAGAGAAGATGAGGCAGGCCAGGACTTACGTGGCAGGGTGCCTCCCATTCCTTTTAGTACTGCCTTGCGCCCAGTGCTTTCCAAAAGGCTATGCACTTTCTCAGATTGGAGACTGGTCTGAAGCAGCACACTTTGTGACTCTAGATTGACATCGAGCACCTGGATGTCTGGAGGGAAATGAAGACAAAGAGAGAGATGCACACTAGCATAATAGATATGCACACTAGCATAATAGATCAACACTGCTGTATTGAACCGTACACAATTAAATTAACCACCACCACCACCCTGGGTCCTACTTATGGCTCAGCCACCAACTTTTTCATGTCGGTATTACCAAGTTTTTAAAAAGCAGACAGAACTGAGAAAACAACAGTAACTAAGTGCATCAGGGAAATGTGTTGGGGTGAGGTAGAAGTTGGGTTGAAGAGACCCAATACAGACACCAGGTTCCCTACAGAAAAAGAGGGTGAGAGCGATGCATGAGACCACAAACAGTACAGAACAGCAAAGAGGGAGAAAGATAGGCAGGGTTAAAATGCACAGATTGGAACATTTGCAAACAGTGTGTTAACCAACAGAACATCCTTCCACAAAGGTCAGTTGCTCCAGGATATGTCTGTGGGTGGACAGAAAGGAGTCTTCTGCAACAGAAAGGCTACTATTTTGCTACCGATCACTCTCTTATCATATTCCCAATTGTGAAAGTTCTGGGGCACCTGCCCAACTTCTCTCTGTAAACAAGGCGAAGATGCAATAACATACCTGTTCCTACAAGGTCTTTTTAAAAGTTCCAACTTCCTGTGCATTTTCAGGTTGAGCATCAGATTTATCAGATAAGCAGTTGGAAAATGTCATCTCTTCCATGTACAGGGGTGGGGTTCAGGAAAGAAAGCAGGGAATGTCTGCTGCACGAATGGAGCTCAGAAGAGCAGCCCCAGCCGTTCACATTACCTGGTACTTCCTGCAGAGCTGCCTGAACAGCCTCCACACAATTCTGGCAGCTCATCTCAACAGCAAACTCCAGCTGCATAAAAGAGAAGCAGCACTTGAGGCCAAAGTTACTGGAGACAGGCAGTTTATACAAAAAGCTAAATATCACAACTGACTGAAACGTGCATAGAACAACACCTCCAACTCCCAGACTCCATTCAAAGAGGTCTACCAAGAAACAGCGCTAAAACAAAAAATGGCTTTCTACTCGTGGAAAAAAACAAACAAAACTGGGTTGGATCCTGCAGAGGTACTTTAATAATGGCAGTGCCCTCCCCGGTTCAAGAAACATTCTCCTTATGCCAAAGGGAGAGTCCTGCCTGAAGGCATTGCTTCCAGAGGAACAGATTGGTTGGATCTGACCCCTCTAGTTCCTTGGAGCATGGGCTAGGGACCAACAGAAGGGGCAACTCTAAAGATATCTAGCGCAGATGTGTCACTGTACCTATGCTTGCCTAGTCAATAGAGCTACAGCAGGACTCCACATTCAGATCTCTGGTAATCAAGTGCCACTATCATACCGAATCACGTTTGTCCTCATGCCCAATTTGTGAGTTCGCTTGGAATCATAACTGAATACCCAAAGATCTAGATGGATCTTTTGGTCCACTCAAGCAGATCTTTGTTTATTTTTATAGCACAAGGATTCAGCCCAATCTGTTTACTTCTATGTCTCTTAAGTATGTACACTGCATAGTTTCCCAAATCACAGGAAAAGCTCTTAACTAAGAGCAGCCACATTAAAAATTAAATTGGGATGAAGATCAAGCGAACAAAGAGACTTTCTCAATTAATCTGTAATCATGGAACTTGCTTCTTTCCCTGGAGTTTTGCTATATTTCCAACTGAAAATTATTTTTTTTATTACAAGAAGCACCTAGGATCTGGGGTAGGCTATGTGGGAGGCACCAGGAGAGCCATTTAAAAGATCATGAATTGGGAAAATAAATTATCCACCCTATTATTGCCTGTAGCCCAGATACTAAATACCCAATCTTCACATTCCACCTTTCCCTAAAAATTCTGTTTCATCTGATTTCATCCAGATGAAGATCCCATATTCAGTGGTTTGTGAGATTCCCCACTCCAGTCTCCCATAGAAAAGCTGATGCACATGGCGCTGTTGTGAAACAAGATGATAAAATCCCATGATTTTTGAAAGTAGTAAAAATGGATTTCTTTTTAAAAGATCAGCTCCATTAGAAATCACCTGGTTTAAGATTAAATATCGTTTTAAGAACACTAATACAAACCTTAAAGCCTGCATGTCATCTCTTAAACGTTACCCTTTATCAAAAATTAGTTAAGTGTCCTTTGCTACGATATAAACACACGCAAACAACTACAGAACATAGGAAGTCCTGCTTTTTAAAAAATAAATCATTTTTATTGAATTTAGAAAAGATAAAACAGATATTAACATAAGTGAAAAAAGAAAATCAGAGAAACAAAAGGATAAGCATATAAAAAAGAAATACATATATTTGTCTTTACAACTAGCCAAGTCTTATTTCAAGCATACTACACAAGTTTAGACTACAAGAGTAGAATTATGGAAATATAAAAAGTAGAAGAACAACATATAAGATAATTTGTAAAATAGGAGGAGGAAACCGGAACAGAAAAGAATGTAGAGAGAGAGAGAAAAGAAAAAATGGGGAAAGAAAAAAAATGAAACAGTGAGAAAAAGAAGTCCTGCTTGATCAGCCAGTGGTCCACCTAGTCCTACATCTTGTCTCACACAATGGCTAACCTATTACTCTGAAAGGTGAATAAACAGGGCATAAAGCTTAAGGCCTTTCCACAATGTTGCCTCCTGCCCCGGTATTCAGAAGTTTTTTGCCTCTGAATGTGAAGGTTCTCTTTAGCTATCATGCTAATAGCCACTGACGACTTCTGAGAAATAGAGCATTACAAATATGATACACTGTGGTAATGAACAGATTCAATTTTGCAACTCCATTCTGCTAATGGGAGTTCCAGGGAAAGGCTCCTACTACTGGGGTGGAATGACACAGCTGAATGGTTGATAAATATTCATAGGGTTGGATCCTGAAGAACCAAACAACATGGTCACTTCCTACTTTCCAGCTCATGAAGAAACATGTCTTAGCCAGTAATTATAAGCCTTTATTTCTACACAGTTCTGGCCATTTAGCCTGAAGAAATCAATATTGATTGAAGGATACCTATACATGTGGTAGATGGTGATCCTCATCTTCAAATAAACAGCTTGCAAATGTGCAGACAACCAAAGAGAACTATATATTTATTCATGGTATTTCATATCTGGCTCCCTTGTTTAAGCAGATACAGTTCTACCACAGATGGATGTCAGTTGCATAACTACAAGTTGCATAACTACATAACTACAAGTTGCATAACTACAAGTTTTGCATTGCACACCTCAGCAGTGTGAAACAAAACATTCAGAAGCAAACCATTATGCATTAATAAGAACCAGATGTTCCTCGTGATAAAGGAATACAATAGAGCAATTCTGTTAAATACCACAACCATACCTGGGTTACAAGCCAACCATGCACAACTCAGAATGCTCCAAGATAAATGCAGCCCACCAAATGGGAATGAAGGTCTACCAGGTGCCTGACAATATCCCAGTTTTGTGGTCTCAGATGGGCAACCATACCGAGTCACCAAACCTGTCCTCCATTATTTGTCCTGAGCCGAGGCTGGCAATCCAATGCCTGCTCATCCCTTGCTGTAGGTATTCAGCACCGATAAGAAAACTCTATGGTCACCACAGCTCCCTTTTTTCCTCCACTGATCTCAACACGCTCATAGTCGCCTTTCTCCACTTCTCAGTCCACCTCCACCCCAGCACTCCCAACCTACAACATCTCCCTTCCTCTTCCACCTCATGAACCTGGAATGGGAAAATGGCATCGTTGTTTTCTGCAACAGTACTGAAAGGAACAAGCCCCGCTTGGTCCAATCCCTCATCCACCTACAGCCTTTCCCCTCGATCGCACTGCATTAGACTCTCTCCCCGTTTCCTCACCAACAGGAAAGACAACTTTTTCCTGAGGTTTCTGCTCATTCGTTTATTTTTTTTTGTCGTTCGCGTGGTTTTAACAGCTGCTCAGCGGAAATTCAACAGTAACTCCCTAACACATCAGGGCATCTGAATTGCTGCCTGCTGTGCATCTGCCAGGAAGTCCAGTAGCCTATGCCCAGGGGGTGAAATAAGTTACAGCTGTAGTGCCCTCCATAGTGATGGTGGTGTGCGAGGGGAGGAATGTCTCTTCTCACCCGACAGCTGATATCGCCACCCACTCCAGTAGCAGCCTCCATTTCGTGACACCTTTCTTTTGCTAATGGGAAACGTTACCCGCCCGAACGTATTTGAACGTGACACAGAGAGATCCGCATGTCGGAAATCCGGTCTGAATAACGATTGTGCTTGGCCTGTCTCTATGGTATTATCCCTCCAGTAGGCGGGCTGATGACGTCTAGTCCCTCTCTTCGTAGACGGAGCTGGGGAGATCGTTCTCGTTGGTACATTACAGGGACAGGAAGAACGTCACGCGCCGAGCTTTCTGCACGGAAGTGAGCTTGCTTAGCCTTGTGCGAAGCACGGTTGCTATGGCTACTGCTCTATCCATTGGTAATCGCTGATATCCTTCGGTGTTATGGCGACTTCGCACGCCCTTACAGACCGTGGGCTGTACGCCCTGGAGGACACGGTACAGGCAACCCAGAAGATGCATAGCCAATACCAGCGCATCTTGGCCCCATTGTCCCTCTTCCCTGCTACCCATAGTCGTCGAAGGGCCCCAATTCTGAAACAGACTTCCTCGTGTATTCCTGGACAGAAGTCCGGTTTGCCCCTCTCCCTGGCAGCCCTCACACAGCTGGTTAAAGGGCGTATGGAGCTAGGGCCACAGTGGGAGAACATCTGCCTCCGGGCACAGAAAGTCTTCCAGGAGATCATCCTGGCTGAAGTGAAGTGCATCTGGAAGGATGCCCAGCATTCCTTGTATGACCCAGCCTTCAGTCCACAGATGAACCGGGAGATCTACCAGAACCTGGTGGCCTACATTGGCTTAGTATGCCAGCATCTCTTCCTTCACTACCTGTCCCTCATGCAACGTTGCCAAGCCCTGGGTGTCTTCACTGACTGTGCCAACATCACCCGCTTTTCTGCCCAGCTCTCGCTGGACTGCTCCACTTTCCTCAAAGTGTCTGCAGTCCGGCATCGCTTAGTGATGGAAATGAAGACTCCACAAACCCGCCTTTTTGAGCAAGCGAGGAGGACTGCTTGCAAAATTTCTCCACTTCGCCCATCGGGGTCCCGCTTGGGCTTTACCATAAGCTATTTCATCAGGCTCATTAGACCTCATCTGCCAACACTGAGACAGAAGATAGCAAAAGACATAAAGGAATTGGAGGATTTACCTTCATTGGATTTAAGAAAATTGCAGCATTTGCTGCCAGTGAGGAGGCCTCCTACTCCCATTGGACAAATGACATGTACTGCAGTTACAACACCTTGTCCATCTACCCCTGGCCCAGCAGCTCAGTCTGTTTCTTTTGCCAAGAGGAGCAAATCACTGCCCAACATGCGAGTTGGGCGGCTTTTAGCAGATGAACTTGGAATTCATTTAGTTAGACGCCCCCTCACTCCTGATCTGCCTGTCCACTTTGCGGAGTCTACAGAAGATGGTGAAGTCAAAGTGTCAAAAAACCTAGCTGAGGACCTCCGGAGACTGGTACAAGGTTCCATCCTGAAAAGCAATCAACAGAGAGCTGAACTGGATGAGAATTCAGAGCTTCCTCCCCTCATTAAAGCCCTGACATGGCGCAAGTCTAATGAAGTACACTGCGAGCAGCTCCAGAGGAAACTTTGTTCCCTGCAGCAGGAACAAGATAGTGAGATGCAACAGAGAGAGACCATTATTTCTGCTCCAGCCAGTCATCCTCAAGCTGCCACCATGGATCTTGCAGTTCACAACAGGATGGTGGTGAAGGCAGCAGATTTACAAGTATCTGAAAGAACTTATCTTGAAACCGTGACCCTGGACAAACACACAGCAGTATACAATCACCTCTTGGGGGAGATAGACATTGCTACTGTCAAGGCTTTGGATTCAAATCTTTCCATTGGGGAAGACATCAAGAAGATATACATGGAACTGATGAGTACCATCTCCCAAAACCATCAGAAGTTTGATGTAGGATCCTTGATAGAACCCCCTGCAGCTGACATAGAACTATCTGCCTGCTTTGCTTCCTCCACCCTGACTAGGAGAAAAGGTGAGCAAGTCATTAATAAAGAGCTAAGTAAAATCCTGCCAGCTGGACCATTCATCCTTGAAGTAGTATCAGACTCACTCACAACTCCAAATCTACCTATCAAAAAGTCCTTTTCTAAAAAAATGCGTGCTTCTTGGCTCAAATGGTGGAAAACTACCTTCAACACTGACGATTACCTGAAATATATTAGTATAAAGGACTCCAACTATTTACAAGTGATATTTCATCTCTATAATGATGACGCAGGAGAGGAGGAGGAGGAGGAGGAAGAGCAGGAAGTGCGTCCCATACGCGATAAGCGTGAATGGGAAAAACAGGAGGCAGTGAAAATACAGGAGAGAAAGAAAGCTGTGCTGCTACAGGCTGAAAAGGAAGAATACCAGACTGGGGAGTGGAATTTCAACACCATCTTGTTGGGGGGGTTAGGAACTTGCATTGGCTATGACCACAAGCCTGAGGATCTCAGGGTCTTGCAGAGAAGGCTGGAAAGATTGTGGACAGTTCTACATTTCACTGAACAGGAGAGGCTGGATATGGCAATTAAATACAGTTCCCAAAGCTATTACATGCTGCTTCCAACCATGCTCAGATATTGGGAGATGGCAGCACAGTGTATCCAGGACCGGGAGCTCTTGCTATCCGAATTGGAAAACTTTGAGCAAACTGCTTCAGATCCAAACCGCTTCTTCAACAGGGCTACCAGATCCTTTGCGCTGCGAATGAAAGAATCCAGAACCAGGAGCAGCCTGTACTCTGAGCTGTCCAGCTACAACTCTGAGCTTCGTGCCATCTTGAATCACATCAAGAAGATGTTCAACGACACTGTGACCTTCAAGGGACGCCCATACTTGGAGAAGATGGAGTGGGACATAGTAGAGATGCTGTACTGGCTGCAACAGGAGCGGCGTGCTAGCAGCCTGAAGCAAGCAGTCCAGAGAGGCAGGGGGCAGTGGAAGCTCCCCCCTCTTACTTAGATTGCCATCGTTGCCTAGTTTGTTGTCCATCTGTGATCCACCAAGAGACTATTTCAGAACATTTCTGTACACATGCCAATGTCATTCATAAATTTTCCAGAGAGTTTCTCTTCAGTTGGGTGAGTGAAAGGCTTTATCAGTAGCAGAACCTGGAGGCAGCCCCAAGCAACGTTAATGTAATAAAATTATTTTTAATCAAATATCATTAATTAGTCCATATTCTTCATTGTCACAGGGAGGGAACAGAATCAGCTTGCAGAGGTCTGCAACCTGCAGCTCTCCAGATGTTAGTGGACTACAATTCCCATCAGCCCCTACCAGCATGGCCAGTTGGCAGAGGCTGATGGAAATTGTAGTCCAGGAGAATCTGGAGAGCTGCAGGTTGCAGACCCCAGAGGGATTAAAAGAGGATAAATTGTGCAGGAGGCAGAGGATGGATTCAGACAACTAATCACAACTTAACATGGAAATTGAACATTGCAATGTAAGAGCATAGCTTGCCTTTACCTGGCTCACTCCACATTCTAAAAGAATTCCTGCAGCTATGTGTAAAGTTTCTTGAAGTTAATGTTAAAAGTACTAGTAGCATCTTTGAAAGTCCCTATGGTTGTAATGTTCACAGTCCATATCAGGCCAGCTGAACCTCTAAACTTCTAGGTTGCTATTGGTATTGCCATTATCACACAGTAGCAATTAATTACACACTATTACAGGAAAATAATCCCAAAGATATTGGAGAAATGAGTTATGTGGGAACACTAATGCAGGAATCACTAGCATGGGACTAAATATGTAAATTGTGGCAATATGTGTGTCTTTGAAAAACAAGTTTCTGGCTATGCCAGCAGGGGCTGATGGGAACTGTAGTCCACAAACATCTGAAGCACCAGATAGACCACGGGTCAGTAACCTTGACAGGTCAGTTTAGGGCAAACAGCTCACACTGCACCCTCCAGCTACAAAATATTTCTGTTATTGCCATTATTACAATTCCAGCACCCTCCACATATCCCCTTTTGGTTTCTTATCCTTCAGTGTTAGCCAACATACACAGAATCAGAGTTTCAGGCCAAAGAATAGCGAGTCATCTCGCATGGATGGATCCCCCCATCCAGAGGATGTAGAATTTACAGAATTATAGAATTGGGGCCATACAGACCATCTAGTGCAACCCCCTGCTCAATGCACATTTAGGCAAAGAACATCCGTGACTAGTGTTCATCCAGCCGCTGCTTGAAGACTGCCAGTGATTGAAAGGGGGGGGGGGGGAGAGATCACCACTTTCCTAGGCAGCCAAGTCTATTGCTGAACTACTCTTGTCGTGAAAAATTTGTCCTTATGTCCATCCGGTACATTCCCATCTGTAATATATATCCATTATTGTGAATCCTATCCTCTGCTGCCAACAGGAAGAGCCCCCTACCCTTCTCTTAAGTGACAGCCTTTCAATTAGTTCAAGAGAGCAATCATTATGTCCCCCATTCACTCTTTTCCACACCAAACATTCCCAAATCCCTCAGCCTAGGGATTGGTCCCGAGGCCCCTGATCACCCTTGTCGCTGTCCTCTGCACCCATTGTATTCTGTCCACATCCGTCATAAAGTAAGGTCTCCAGAACTGCTCCATACTCCAGGTGTAACCTGACCTTTGCAGTGTATAGCAGGATTATGACATCTTGTAATTTGGATGTTTATGCCCCTGTTGATACACTAGAAAACCTTTTGTAAAAATACTGGAAGGTATCAGGGCTGCAACCAAGTCCCATGGCACCCCAGTTGGCCACTCCCACAAATCAGACAAAATACCATAAGCAACTACTCTTTGGGTGCAGTTCTCCAACATGTTTCATATCAACTTATTGACAGACTTGTCCAAAGTGCTCCAGCTTAACTATCATGACAGCCTATCAAAAACTTACTGGAATCAAGGTAAACAATGCTGGCAGTATCCCCACGCTTAAGGAAGGAAATGAGGTTGATCTAGCAGGACCTGTGTTAGTGTCCCTGGACCCCCAAGTTGTCTTTCAGATGCTTGCAGATCAACCCCTTTAAAATCTACTCCAATATCTTCTATTGGACAGAGGTCAGGCTGACTGACCTGTAGTTACCTGGGTCATCCTTTAAAAAAAAAGATTAGAACATCTTCCTGTTTTGTGGCTCATCTCCAAGAAAGACCCCAGATGGAGTCTATCTTCAGTCTTAGAGTGAAAATGGTTATAATAACAACAATGTGCAATCAAGTTGAAATGACTCTTGGTGACCCCAGGACCATTTGGTTTTCAAGGGACAAGACAAATACATGCTGATCTTGAGGGCCAGAAGTCCAGGAAAGTTATGACTACAAAATAATTCCAGTACGTGGCTTCACTATGACAGTGATTCTTCACAGCTGTGATCAAGCAGGTCGAAGGGGAAGAATCCCACATGGAAAAGGAATGCCAACAGCCTTCCCTGACATTATTTTGTAAGCTTAGTCTTAACCATATATCTGGTCCAGGCACCAACGCACATTTTTACTCCTTTAAAAACTCAAGAGGTACACACTTGCCCAATAACCATAAAGCCACTCTTGGGATATTATGCAAGCCAAGTGCAATTTGCCTGCAATCTATGCACATTTAGGTAAAGAACCTGAAAGGAAAGCAAGAATGGGTGCACAACTGCTCAGTGGCAGTGTTTCAATTCGACACTGCCTAGATCTCTTACCATTAAATTCAGTTAGTTTATAGGTAAGAAACACAGCATCAGGCCTGAGCCTCCAACCTGGACAAATAATCTAAAGGTCTTCCATTATGTCAAGGAAAACATACATCTCTCTAAGGCTCAGTGAAAACAGGCAGCTGAATTTTCTGGCACTTTTGAGATCCCATGATGATGAAGGTGAACTCCAAGGTGAAATTAAACTACTCAGCCTTTCAGGTGAAAAGAAGCAATATTTAACAACCGACTCTGCATGGAACTGACTCTGCATGGAACTGAACTTAAGGTTAGCAGCAGGACTGACATAAATAGCGGAGAGTGCTTCTAACATACGAAGAGGGTACTGATAGAACACTGAATCAGAAGGTCTGCAAATAGCTTAAGTTTTCCTCTTGGGTACTTAAAATAAAGACACACATATCTATCTGTTACAAGTGTTTTATTTTACTGCAGGAAAAAAGTGTCAAATATCAAAGGACAAAAGTTACAGGTTAATATCAATAAAAGAGGAGGATTCCACAGGAGGGACCAAACGCAGGATAACACAAAGCGTGATGATGACTTCTTGTAGTAAAAAAAGAGCGGATTATTCATTTTCAAAAATAAGCCTATTCTGAGAGGAGGGGGAGAGCTACAAAACGAGCTGGGGGAAAAGACAGTGGCTTGAACCAGGCTCTGGAAAGAAAAGACCACCCACTCTACCAGTACCACCCAGCCTGAGCTTGGAGAGCAAGTCCAGGCACGAGTCAAGGACTAGCAAAAGACAGTCACCTCTCCAGACAGGAAGGTGCAGTGTCAGCCAAAGTAACATCTCCCTCACTCCAAGCAACTCCCCGGAAAGTAAAAACAAAAAAGGTACTTGTCACTAAGCTTCAAAAAGAGACAAAATGTCCATTAATGACATCATGCTAAACAGAAATGGTCACATCGTGAAGCCTGGTACTGTTTTGCCACGGACGTACCACAGGAACCCGACATCCAGCCCTCAAATAGCCTACCTGAAAAATAAAAGACAGAATTCATTTCAAGGCTCAGATAAACCTCTGCTTTGAGAAAGCCCCAGAGGCACTGTCAGCACAAAGACCTTAACTTCTAAGTATAGTACACATCCATCCACTCTTGTGAAAGGTGAGAGGGGGTGTACATGTGTGTACGGCTGGTAAGAGAAACACTTCCTTGCAATATAACTTCTACATCCATTTCAAGTGACTCCTAGAGCATCACTTCAGCACAAGGTCACATGAAGCTGTGAATCTGTGCTACATCAAGACTGTCCCTGCACTCTAAACTCTCTCTACTCCTGGTGCTCATTTCCCCAGGTTTTTTGGTACTGGCCTCAGTATTAATAAGGCTATAATGTGGCTCCCCCTCTTCCTGTCATGATTGATATCATGTGATTTCCTGTCACATGCTTGCAACTCGGTTGAGTCTAGAACAATTTAAGACCACTACTCAACATCACTGTTTCAGAACCATTTGAACCACTACCATTATCTCTCAAGAAGCATCTTGTTTCTTAGCTTCGTGCCACAAGGAAACAGCAGCAGTTCAAAGGCATCATTTTCCTGTTAAAAACTGGAATATTTTGTATTAAATACAGTGAGAATCCTCAGGTCACAACCTGCCCATTTACAGAAAGTCCTCAGGAATCATTGCCAGTATTAGATTATTTCTACATATCCTGAAAAGTAAGCAAAGGGTTAAGCGTTCGACAAATTGCAGCTGACAGAGGGAAATTCTGTGGCAGTTGCTTCACATTTGGCCACACGACTTACGTTCACATTCACAACCATTCTCTGATGTGCAACAAGAGGCCAGTAACTGGCACTGTCTCTAGTATTTCCTAGCCCGCTTTTTCAGAACGCCTTAAATGGAAATGCCCAGGGACTGAACCTAAACTCTTCTACCCATTTACCCTGTGCTTGGGTACTGAGTTACAGCCCTTGTCAGTGACAGCAGCCCTCTCATTGCCACCCTTCCATATGACTGTTCAGGGACCAATCAAGAAAGCCCCTGAGGAGTCTTGGGTATTCCACCACTCACCAGGGACAGTACAAGCCCCAAAGCCAAGAAAGGGCAGTACTTACTGTCATTTCAATAAGCTGAAAGCAAAAGAACACCTGATGGGACGTCAGAAGACAATACAATGTGAATCGAAGACCCTACAAGGCCCTTTGAACTACACACAATGCTGCCTCCCTGTGACTAGATGAATGCCAAGTTCATGTATACAGTGTCAGGGGTTGCGGTGGGAAACTCAGCCAAGAGAATTTTTAGGATGGGAAATATGGGATAATTAGGGAATTCCATGGTTGAATCTCCACTCAGCCATGGACACTCACTGGGTGACCTAGTCACGCTCTCTCTCTTAAGAAACTAAGGACTGCTGTGGTGAGGAGAAATGGAACAGAGGAGAACAATGCTGTAGTGACACTGGGACCCGGTGGAGAGAAAAGTGAGGTATAACTGTCAAATAAATAAAAATGGGAATTATTATATACATTTATGGGTGTAGCCCAGGGGTCTGCAACCTGCAGCTCTCCAGATGTTCATGGACTACAATTCCCATCAGCCCCTGCCACCATGGCCAATTGGGGTGATGGGAATTGTAGTCCGTAAACATCTGGAGAGCCACAGGTTGCAGACCCCTGGTGTAGCCCATTCAGAATGCTGTGCAGTTCTGATTCTACCCTCATTGAGAACATATTGTGGTACAGGAAAGAACACAGAAAGGACAGTTGTTGATTGCTGAGCTGCTGCATCTTCACTACAATAACCAAAAAGTTTTGGGGTAGAAGGTTTTATTAAATTCTAATTAATCTTTATCTTATATTTGGTGTTGCGAGCCACCCTCAGCCGGGCACTGGCTGGAAAAGGGCAGGATACAAATCAAACAAACAAAACAGGACCCATGGGGTATACAAAAGTAGTTTTTGAAATTATGAACAGTGTGATTATTTTTCCCCACCTCTCCTCATTCTAGCTGTTGAAGTCACCCTCTGGAATTAATTGGCAGGAAACCACTGGTGTGGAATTTGTTGCCAGAAGACATGCTTATAGCCACCGACTTTAAAAGGAGATGACACAAATTCTTGGAGAAGACTTCCAGCCTGTTAGCCAGGACTGCTAACTGGAAATTTTTGTGAAACAAGGTATGGTATCACTCACTGGGTGAACAGACATCAACCGGGAAGACCTGTTGCCTGAGGTTCAGCATTCTGTTTACAACTGACCCGACAGATCTCAACCTCATACAGGACAGAAACACTTGTGTAGTGAACAGAAAATGGCACCTTAAACAGATTGCCCCTTCTGGAAATGCAGGGGGCTTCTGTGAATAAACAACTCAGAATTCTAAGGGCTCAGTCTAAGGTTCCCTCCTATATGCCAACGACCTTGCTTCTAAATCCACAGTGGTATTATTCAAGGATTGAGTCTGGTCTTGATAATCAGGTAGCTGCTGGCATTTGTCCCAGACTCAATTGTACATGCTTAAGTCTGTATGCAGAGAGGTGGGCAGAGGAGAACTGACAGCCTTATAAATAAACAGTCAAAGTATTGGCAACCAAAGGGGAAGCAGAGGTGCTTGGAGAGGGGATGGTTAACAAGATTAGCCTAGGAACAGGACTTTATATGGATATAGCCTATTTCCCCATGGGAAAAATCTCTGAAGTCTCTGCTACTTTTTACCCCGCCAATCTCCCAAGGGACTCGAGGTGGCTGAGAGCCTCCTTTCTTGCTTGACTAACACTGGTTGAGACCACACCTCTCATTAAGCAGCAATGCTTACTCAAGATGTCCTAAAGCCCTATACCTCTAGTGCTGTTCACAGTTCCAACATCCAGTACCTGGCAGATACCAGAAGGTCGCACACAAAGCCGTCCACCTCCCCATCTGTCGCCAACCACACTAATACTCCACCCCCCTCTTCCAAGCTACACGAGAAAAAACGCTCTCACCTCCAGAATCAAAACGCAGTGTATCGCAACCTTTCCGCGTACGCATCCCGCCCGAACCGCTGGACATCGTAGAGGGAGGATCGCGGGACGGGAGACAGCTGAACACGCTCGTATCCATACACGTCTCCAACGGTGGAAGCCGCAGCTGCCGAGCGACGCAGGGGACTTCTATCCCGGGTATAAAAGGAGGAAGACGCGGCTGCAGCAGCGGCAGCTACCGCCGCTGCAGTTCCCGAGGTAGGCAGCAAGGCCCTGTCGTAAGGGTCTAAGGTGGTAGAAAGGCGATTGGCCATGGCTGCGGCCGCGGTGGCTTGTGCTTGCGAGTACTGGGCGTACTGGGAATACTGGACCATGGTGTGCTCCGCATATGTTTCGTATGCAGAAGCCCCGTATGCGGCGGACCTCGCGCGGTACCGTTTATAGTAGTCCACCATTCCATAAGGGTCATCATAATACATGGCCTCCCCATAGCCCGCGGGGTAGGGGGTGCGCACTGCTCCATATTGCTCGCTATAAGTTTCGGTCAGCTCAGGCACTTGCCCCGTGCGATCTACTGGGCACTCTTTAGACCAGTGACCCTCCTTCCCACACCGGTAGCAGCCACTCTTGTCTCCCATCCCGGGCGCAGTCCTGAGCCGGCTGGTGGACAACTGCACGCGCATTCGTTTGCCTTGAAGAAACAGACGCAAGAAGGGCAGCTATAAAGATTGGTTAAAAACAGTTCAAAGCAAAAGCACAGCAGGTCAAGAATTAAAAGGGAACAACTAACCTGCCCACCCACCAAAGCTACTACCATAAGAGGCAATCAAACCATCTCTGGGCCCTGTTGTTTCTAGAAGGAGGAAGGGTGGTCTCCCATCTCTTCTGGCTTGGAATGGTCGGTAAGTTGCTCAGGAAGCAAAACAGTCAACAGCTGGTAATTCCAGTAACAGATTACGAGGGGTGGGAAAAATCCAAGTTCCTGCCTGCTTTCTGTGGTGAAAGATTTCATTCAGCGCCTGAAGCTCTGATTCTAACCATTAAGATTGGACATTTAGTATCCTGCCTGAACTACTCACGGAGGCTGATTTGCTTCATGGGGCTGTTTTTAACTCCCAGTGAGGTACTCAAGGCACCCATAACATTCCAGAAAATTACAACTGCCACTATTTTGTAAACCTTGAAAGATTTCTGGTTGCTGATTCCACATCCTAACAAGAATTGTAAAACTTGTACCAGGCTAAATAAACACTGCACCATTTCTGTGTCAATACTGAAATACAAGACCCATCGTTTCTTTTTGAAATTCATATTAAACCACATAGAACAGGAAGTGAACAATGACTTAGGGTTCCTAACATACGTTACAATATATACTATTGAGGATGTGGGTTGTTTAAGTTTAGTGACCACTGAAGAATGCCAAAGTGGCCGAAATGTGCCTGTTCTTTTGAGTTTTACTGTGAATCCTGTTTCAGCAACTGTGCATGTTTTTCTAAATCTCATCCAGACTTTTATTATTTATTTTCTGTAAATTAATTTCCCACCCATCACTAAAGTCTCTGGGTGGTAAACAGTCCCCTGGACTTAGGACCGCAGTTATTTTAATGAAGCTTATTTTTCTGGGCTGTTGGTTTTAATAATCAAAGGTCCACATTGAATAAATATATTAATTTTATTATCTATTTTTGTTGTCTTGACCTCTTAGGCTTCACAGAAATGAAGACAATCTATGTTGAAGGTTCTCGAACTTCGAATAGAGCAACTTCTTGCAATCCCATCCCTCTCCCAGACCGCAATACTCTTGACCTACTTCTCTTTTCCATTCTCCAGTTCTCTTACAGATGAAACCTAATGCAGTGACTTAAATATATCTTCAGTTCAAGGAGATCTCACAGGATTTGGCTTCCTAAGCTGTGGAGATGCAGTCATTCCTCACTTCTTGTCCCAGCTTTATCCTCCCACAGACAGACAACAAATTTCACACTTAACTGACAGAAATCCTTCAGAACTCTGTATGAGCCTGATAACTAAATGGCCTGTACGGAAATATATATTGATGGGTTAAGAGAAGACTGCAAATGCATCCCCAAAGGTCACACGCTACGAAATCTGCAAAAACTACCCACCCTCAGAGACAGCAGCTAAAATAATATGCACTACACATGAATCCCAAACACAAGGGTGCCCGCGTTTTTCCAAGCTTCTGCATCTTTTGTCTGAAATGGACATCACACTTCATCCTGGTGTTTACAAGGGTTAACATGTTATGCTTTATAAAGAGAAATAATAGGCAAGCAGCCTGATCTATCTCCAGTCTCCCTTAGTATCCTCAGTCTATGGACTGAACAGGTGGAAAACCTTTTATTTCAGCAAGTAGCAGACATGTCACATGCTTCAAACCTCACCCGCCTGCGTTTTTAACTTCAATCTTGCACCCTTCCACCCCCTTTTTACTCACCTGTTGCTGATCCTGTCCAGAAGCATGGTAACAAGAAACCCCACGGTTTTGACCAGAAGACAGACAGGAAGATAACTTTCTTGACCGCTAGGCTTTCTAGGCATGGCTCAGAAGTTATCCTTGCTCCTGGGGAGCAACCCCTAGAGAACTCAAAGGGGAAGCAGGCTTTCAACAGAGAATATCTGGCTTAGCCTCCCATATCTTCCGCCCCACCCATGTGCTTTCATCCAGTGGATCAAGATGCACTGAAGATTCCATAATCTAGAATAAAAGTTAGACCTGTTCTGATGACTTCTGACACACCCCTATTTGGTACTCCAGGAATTAAGCTGCACCATGGCTACTGGGCTGTAGTTCCTATATCCCTGTTACTCTTGCTTCTCATAGAGTGAAGTTTATTCTCTACCATACTTTATCCTACATAGGAAGACCACTTGCTGTGCCTTTAAGAAATGCATACAGAGCATGTCAGCAAGTGCTGGTTTTCTAGCGCCTACAGGAAAAGCTGTGCCTGACAAAATTCCTTCTATATAGTTCACGTTTATATGTGATTACCTGGAATACATATATCCATCACTGAAAAATGACAGATCAAACGCTCATAAAGTAGCCTGTGGGGAAGTTTCCTAACCTACACTTGCATGAAAAATATTTTTTCTATGGGAGGGACAGATTGCTTGCAGACAGATGCTTAAGGCAACGATCCTCAGCGGCCCATCACCAGGGTCACCAGGAGAAGGCTTAGATGTTCGGCCCTTATTTATTTATTATACTTATATATCGCCCTCCCCAAAGGCTCCCCGATTTGCTCCATCCACTTAAAACAGTTGTTTACAAAAGCTCAAGGGCAGAGACTTTTAAGTACTTAAGGCGAGTTGTGTTTACTTGCTGATATAGCTTAACAAAGCTACCCTCTAGAGATCCAGCAACAACTGTTATTGGTCCAGCACTCCTTGGCAAGTTGAGTGACATATTGATGGAACAGAGAAACATGCCCAGGGTGTAAAGTGTAAGTATCAGCAGCCAGATACTGGCTATACAGTGTCATTACGCCATAACTCAAGAGCATGCACATTCAACTCTTTATATTCCACAAATGATATAACCCCCCAACCCCCACAACATATCAGTACTGCCTGGAACACTCTCCAAGAGGGATTTGCTTAAGAGAGACTGAAACGAATAAGTATGCATTCAGCCTAAGCCTACCTGTACTAAGATGCTCACTAATAGAAAAACAATTCTCCTCCCAACACAACACACTCAGGCCCCTCACTCCCCATGAGCCAACACTCCACCCACCCTTCAGTTCATATGATTTACATTTCAGACAACACCTATATACTCTACATGATCATCGTTAAAAATACCTGTCCATTTAAAATGCTGCTTCTGACCCACTATTGTGGCATACTGTACAGTCTAACCATCAAGATAAGCTATTGCGCAGCTTGTCAGTAATCCTGACCCCCAAATGTCTGATGCTGAGCCTCCTTCAAGAGACTGCCACAACATTTCACACTAAGGGTACCAACTCTGAGCTGAGGCAACATATTGCCATTAGTAGCATTGGAAATTTTTAATACCATAAAAAAAAACATGAGCATACAGAAGTTAAAAATTAACTCCTCCCTGCCTGTAAGCTGCCAGACTTGCTTTAATGTCTTGGATGCACTAGACATTCTAAATGCTTAATAAGAGCACAGAGATTTCTAACAGTTCAGCTTTTGCAAGAGAAGTAAAAGGTCAGCTTCACTAAAAAAACTCAAGTAGGACCTTAGGGTGGGTGGGAGGAGACTGAAACACAGCAACTGAAGGCTGAAAAGCCAACTGGGAACAGGTAGATATACTGAACCTAAAAACCAAGTCACTGATAGGAGACAAGTTCTGACCTACAGCTCAAGAAGCTCATACCTCATGATGAAGAAGAGTGGGATTTATATCCCCCCTCTCTCTCCTGTAAGGAGACTCAAAGGGACTTACAAAGTCCTTTCCCTTCCCACCTCTCAACAAACATCCTGTGAAGTAGAAGGGGCTGAGAGCTCAGAACTGTGACTAGCCCAAGGTCACCCAGCTGGTGTCTGTTGGAGTGCACAGGCTAATCTGAATTCCCCAGATAAGCCTCCACAGCTCAAGCGGGGAATCAAACCCCGTTCCTCCAGATTAGAGTACACCTGCTCTTAACCACTACACCACTGCTGCTGAAAGTTAGGAATGAATAAAAAGGAACTTCCTGTTTGTGGGAAACAACCTGCAAGGATATCTGTTAAGATGCCTGGGTTACACGAAGCCAAAAAGGGAAGCAGGCACAACTGAGAATAGACTGGAGATTCTTGAACACAAGCATTTCTTCCCTCACTGCTGTGCCAAACTCAACACACACAAAAACCTAATAGTTTTTCTGAACAGCCTGTATCCAAAGCTTGGTATGGGGTTTTTTTGGTTTCTTAAAAAAACTGCTCCGGGTTTCTTTATAGTGGTGCTCAACTGGCAATCCATTTCTGAGGACACATTTTAAGTCTGGACCTCTCTTGAAATTGTTGTACTACATAATTATTTTCCAAAGTATCATAGCTGTATATGCCCAATTTTTTAGAAATTGTATTAAAGTAGGCTTTCTCACAGTAGGAGCTTTCATTTATCAGAGTCTAAGTTCTCGCTGAAGAAAAAAAGCTGTCCTTTCCAAGATTCTAACATTTCTTTTCTAAACTTATTTTTATTTTTTACCCCCCCCCTTTTTCTCCTGTAGGAGATCAAAGGGGATTACAATCTCCTTCCCCTTCCCCCCTCACAACAAACACCCTATGAGGTGGGTGGGGCTGAGAGAGCTCCCTAGAGATGTGACTAGCCCAAGGTCACCCAACTGGCATGTGTTGGAGTGCACAGGCTAATCTAGTTTGCCAGATAAGCCTCCACAGCTCAAGTGGCAGAAAAGGGAATCAACTCCAGTTTTCCAAAGTGCACCTGCTCTTAACCACTATGCCACTGCTGCTCCTATAACTTATAAGCATAATCAATCAAATAACTGGTTAGAACCTAACCTAAACAAAAATGTAAATATAGCCAGTGAGATAGCAGTCCAAGATTCCTTCTTAGAAAAAGATTTACGTTTGGCTACCTCACCGAAGCAAGTGGCCACGACATTCCCTTGTGTATTCTACTATTAGCCAGACCCCTATCCCACCTTGAAACTCGGTGTTGTCAAGACCTCTGATGGCCTCAACAGCATCCTCCGCTCGCTCCATGTGCACAAAGGCATAATCCTTGACAATGTCACACTCAAGCACGGGGCCATACTCCTCAAACTTGGACCGCAGCTCCAGATTAGTACAAGAGGTACTGATGTTCCCTACATGAAGCTTGGTGGAGGCTTTGCTCTTGTTCTTACTGGCCTCCACATTGATGCAGACCCCATGCAACTTGTAGTGGTGCAGGTTGCGGATGGCATCCTCAGCGGCTGTCTTGTCCTCAATGTGCACAAAACCGTAGTTCTTGATAATGTCACACTCCAGGACCCGTCCGTACTGCTCAAAAAGGGAACGAATCTCTTGTTCTGTGGCCTCCCGGGGAAGGTTGCCTATAAAGAGTTTCACCATGGTGGCGGCTAGAGCTTGGGGGGGGGGGGGGGGGAAGAGAAGCGTTAGAATACATTTTTATGAACAACAACAAAAATATTATGAAGTCACACAAGCAGCACACTTCTGCAAAAGGATAAATGTTTTTACGTTACTGCTTCAGCTTAAGAGGCAGCCTGAACCTCAAGGTCACTCACTGAATTTCACAGACAAGCAGGGATTTTAAACCAGGGTTTGTTACATTCAAACATGCAAGATCTGTCTGCCACACCTCCTCATTGGCTCGCCAAGAAAATAAAACAAAAGTCCCAAGGCACCTTAAAGATTAAAATTTATTTTCGTGTCTTTTGTCAGAGCTCACTTCTTCAGATATGTGGAAAGAAAGAGTTCAGGTCTCTCAATAGCCTTCTGTAGAAATACAAAGTTTATTTTATAGTTTCACTTCAGAAAGTTTTGCTGTACAACATAAAATTCATGTGGATGTAGCTTTGATCATTGCTTGTTTAACTCTACCGCATTCAATGGCGGCAGATGAATTCATTTATTAAACAACTACTTTCTACAAATGGCTACAGAACTCAGAATAGATCCTTTAAAGCAACTTTTTTTAACAAATAGAAAGAATGGGTTACCATTAGAGGCTAGATTTTTGTTAAGGTGAAGAAATTCAGGACCAATGTAATATTTATTTAAATAGTCCAACACTTGTCATCCCTTTAATAAACACGTGAAACTGTAAACAGATCAGTATTAAGTGCAATGGTAATCCTGAAGGCTAAAAACATAGTTTGGCTCTAAAGCCAAAGATTTGTTTAAAGTCTGTTATAACCCTGAACTGGTATCAGATAATTTTTGTACAATTTAGAATCCTTCCTTGCAGCCAACTGTATTTCTCCTGTTCTATGTTACTTTGTTTAGCCATAGTCAAAGAGAGACTGAAATCTGATCTGTCACCATCCATTACTTATAATTATTCAATTTTAGTCCTTTAGAAGAAGAGTTGGGATTTATACCCCCCTTTCTCTCCTGAAGGAGACTCAAAGGGGTTTACAATCTCCTTGCCCTTCCCCCCTCTCAACAAACACCCTGTGAGGTGGGTGGGGCTGAGAGAGCGCCGAAAAGCTGTGACTAGCCCAAGGTCACCCAGCTGGCATGTGAGGGAGTACACAGCCTAATCTGAATTCCTCAAATAAGCCTCCACAGCTCAAGTGGCAGAGCAGGGAATCAAACCCGGTTCCTCCAGATTAGAATGCACCTGCTCTTAACCACTACACCACTGCTGCTCCTTTACACACAGAATTGCACTTGAAAGATTTATGATGGAATTCACACAAAATCGCTCTCTGCCTTAACTTTTCTTTTCTTCTATAAATAGTCCTAAAATGATTTTCTTTCCACATATTCAAAGAAATTAGTTCTGACTCATTAAAGCACACACCAAATAAATCTGTCAGCGTTTCACATATCACTGGGCTTTCTATTTGGCTACAACAGAAAGTCTACCACGCTCCAATTCTAAAGTAAAAATGGCAGAGGTACATAACTCCACCGCAATCCTGTTAACTACAGTCTCAAGCTTTTACTTGCCCCCCCCCCAAAAAAAAACAAATCACACCCTAACCATAAGGATTGGTATCTTTTCCCTTTGCTGGTCCCACTCTACTCCTTTACATTTCCCCGATTTATTTAGATTACACTACTTGCTGGAAAATCCTGATCCTTCTCTCTGTATGATAGTGGCAGCAGATTTCCTTCCACTTAACATTTATTTCCTGTACTGTATATGTTTTTTAATCAGTTTTTTACTATTGCTGTGCTGTTGTCTATGCCAATAAAGGCTTGCTGCTGCTGGTCCCACTCCTAGCGTCTTGATCTAAAGCTTATAAATTTAACACATTACGTTTCCCCGCCCCCCCGCCCCTTTATGAGAAACTTCACCTGCAGCATTTCAACATCACAGATCACCTATAATATAGTCTTGACGTAATATCACCCCCAAGACTATAATGAAATTATTTCGTAGGAGGCTCTTTAAGGGAGCCTCGGAGAAACTACATTCAATTAAGGCCGGCCTGCTTTCTCTGCATCTGCGGCCATCACGCCCATCTTCGATTATCGTTTCTCTTTCGCTGTGGAATGGAATTTCTAAGCTCCTGCGAAAGAGGCCGCTTCTAGAGCTGACGATGCTGAAGAAATATTACCTCTGGCAACAAGATACCCTATGAGAGGCCTCAGACAGCCACACAGCCAGCAGGCCCCCTTCCCCTTCGAAGGGCTGGGCTATTCCCCACCCACCCCCGGCTTTCCTTCACAGGCCCCTGCTCTTTTGAGAGGCCTCGAAACGCGGGCACCAAGCGCAGCTGAACTCTCGCCCCGAACATCCACACTAAGAAAATGGCACCCTAAACCAGTCACTCACCGCCCAGGCCCTCTCAACACCAGCCAGCGACACAAAATGGCGGCCCGAGATACCGAAAAGGTTCTCCGCCTTCCCCCAACCTCTCGACCCGCAACTTGCGTCAGACCGCTGCCTCCTAATTGGTTCCCAAGAGGCCGTCCCGCCCAATGAATGGACGACGGTTAGAATGCTAGGTGTATACAACCAATCGGAACGCGCTTCAGAGTAAGATAACGGTTGGCCTAGTGTCGACAGGTGAAGGAGGGGTGGAAGTCTGGCCAATGAGGTTGAAGCCCTTGCCCTCTTATCGCCTTCGATTTACACTAATCCCGCCTCTTTCTGTTTTGTCAACGACCCTTCCATAGTGACGTCAGGAAACGAGACTGTACCATGTTTGAGCGGGCGGGGATGATGTCTAAAGGACAATAGGCCATTCCAGGAGTATATGGGGGTGGGGGGCAGACGGAGGCCACAGATGAAGTCATAAATAGTAAAGTGGGCTTACAGGGGGTGGACGACGGAACTTTTTTTAAGTCTCATAAATACACGAGCACATCCTAACCTCCAGAAACAGTGGGGCTGATCCTGGGCGGCCACTGTCTTAAGGGCTTGGGTTGCCATCCTCCAGGTGGAAGCTGGAGATCTCCTAGAATTAGGAGCTGTTCACACTTCATAGATAGTTTATTAATTGTTAATTTAAAACATGTATTCCCCTGTTGGAGAAAAAGGCTGCTCTGGAAGGTGGATCACATGGCACTATACCCTACAGAGGTCCCTCCCTTCCCCAAACCCCACTCCGCCGGGATTTGCCCTCAAATCTACAGGTATTTCCAAACAGAGTTGGCAGCCCTACTTAAGGTTAGAGTTGCCAACCTGCAAATGGGGGCCTGAAATTACAGTTGATCTCCAGGAGACACATATCTGTCCACTGGAGAAAATTACTGCTTTTGGAGGGTGAGGACTATCTGCATGACATTAGGCCCTGCTGAGATCTCTCCCCAGGCTCCACCCCATATATCCAGTAATTTCCCAACCTGCCGCTGCCTGAAGTCGTGTGATGGATTTTCAAAGCAAAGTCCCTCTACTCTACTGCACTATGTAAGACTGCTGCTTATATTGATCAGTATTGACACCAACCAATCTGGTGATAGCAAAGGGTTTCCCTTGGAATATTTCCACTAATGGCTGTCCACCAATCAGAGTGAAGAGTGGTTGATCATCAGTTTTTACCAGCTGACAAGGGGAAATCTCTTTTCTTGTACCTTGAACCCATTACTCTTTGTCCTGGTCTGCTAGACTCTGCTGACCCAGCCCTGTTGACCCATGCTACTGTTGTCCTTAGATTGGGCTACTTGAACACATTTTTTTTGTGGAGCTACCTGTGAAGATATCTCAGAAGCTTCAACTGGTGCAGAAGGCAGTAGTGTGACTCCTGTCTGGGGTCAGCCACTTGGAACATACAACACCATCAACTGTGTTAGCTATTATCTGGTTCCAGGCCATTTAAATGCTGGTTGTTGCCTTTAAAGCCCATTGTGAGCTAGGATTCTCGTCTATCTTGAACCTCATCCCCTGGTATACTCCCTTGCATGTTGCATTCCTCAGATAGCCTTCTCCTAGGGTTACACTCATCTGGGATGGCTAGATTCCAGTTCAGCAACACTTTAGAGACAGCAGGATTTCCATGGTATAAGCTTTTGAGAGACAAAGCTCCCTTTGACAAATCTAGCTGTTCTACTGCAGACCAACATAGTTACCCACTGAAACAATAATCTAGGATGGCCTGTTTGGCAGCAATAGTTCGGTAACTCAAATTATCTGTGGCAGGGACATTGCTCAGGAAATGCTGGCCAGTGGGCATGCACCAAATGCTTTCTGCTGGCATATTCAGGAAGCTTTACAAACTTTTCCTTTTCCAGAGGTATATGATGGAGAGATAGACTGCAACTAAGTTAATTGTGTTTATAACTTGTTGGACACTTATATCTGTGTCATGCAGCTTTTGTTGTTGTGTTAGCTGTCTTGAGGTTGCCAAGTTAGGGGTATACATATTTCAATTAAGTAAATAAATGCATAATTTAAATATAAGACCAACCCAAGTAACACAAAAGGTTGTGCCAGCTTTTAATTGTAAGCTGCCTAGAGATGCAAGTGTGAGGTAGGGTATAACATTTTATAAATAAATAAAATAGATAAATAATTTATCCAGAAATGTTCAGCAGGGTGGATGTTAAAAATGGTAGTAGAAAAATGTTCCAGGTCTTAAAGAGGGTTCGATTGACCCTTGCTGTCTTAGTGAAGAATCTGGAAGACCTTTTCCCACCTTGATCAGACCAATCTGGCTACATTGATCCACATTGGCCTGGCCCTGGATAATCCTCATGGACCGACTATTGTGGTAAAAGGCGTACCTCCCATTGGGCAAAGTGGGCAGCTGCCCTGGGCGCCACCTTGTGGTGGGCGACAAAATTGCAGGTTTGTGAGGGATTTTGTATTTTCAGTGTTTTTCCGTTTTTGGCCTGCAGGGGGCGCAGATTTTAGGCTAGCAGCACCAAAATTTCAGGGATTTTTGGGGAGACTCTCCTGATGATATCACCCAGGTTTGGTGAGGTTTGCTTTAGGGAGTCCAAAGTTATGGACTCCCAAAGGGAGTGCCCCCATCCCCCATTGTTTCCAATGGGAGCTAATAGGAGATGGGGCTACACCTTTGAGGGTCCATAACTTTGGACCCCCTGAACCAGACTTCACCAAATCTGAGTGGTATCATCAGTAGGGTCTCACGAAGATACTCTGAAATTTTGGTGCTGCTATCTTAATAATTGCACCCCTGACAACAGGCACCCCCTAAATTTCCCCAGATTCTCTTTTTAAATTCACTCCCTTCCCACCAATGCTTGTTTTCTTTCTTTCTTTCTTTCTTTTATTCTCTCAGTGCCTAATAAAGGTTGTTGTTGTTGTTGTTGTTGTTGTTGTTGTTGTTGTTGTTGTTGTTGTTGTTGTTATCAAATCTACCCCCTTTGGCATGGATTTAAAGGGAGAATATGAGGTCCCCAGTTTAAACACCATTTAAACTGATGCTGTTTGGGGGTGGATTCCAGCATCACTTGTTTAAACTAGGGAGCCCAGATTTAAATCCACCTTAAAGGGAGAATCTGCCCCCCCCCAGTTTAAATAACATTGAAAGTGATGCTGTTTCCCCCAATTGGGGGGACTGGATACAACACCATAAAATGTTTTCATAGCAGTAATAAAACATTTTGAAAGCATTTTGAAAATGTTTTCCAAATATTATTTTGGCTGTGTGGCATGGCCCATTGCTATGTTCAGATTTGTGAGTTGGGGGATGTTCTATAATGTGATGGTGACTTTGAAACAACCTGGTGGAAAAAATCATTGTTTGGTCATGGTGGGGGAGGGTGGCCACCCATGGGGGGGGGCATCAAACTCAGGTTTTGCCCAGGGCTCAAGTTCGCCTAGGTACGCCCCTGATTGTGGTGCACTCTACATGAGTCTACCCTTAAGATTACCCAGTCTCAGAAACTTCACTTTCAGCTCTGGGACTCGCCCTCACATTCTAACATGAGCCAGCCATACAAAATTGAGTTTGAATCAAACTGGTATCAAAATGACAGTGAGTCACACTGAGGACATGTGAGGAATGTGAAGACGGCTCCTCCATTAATCATGCAAAAAGCCCATCAACTGAAGGGCCTTTTTCCCCTCAAGGGCCAAGGGGGGCCCTCCCTGATAATTTGGACTTCTTATACAACCCAAATAATCAAGACAATGAGCAACCGGCCAGCCCCAGACAAGAAGATCTCTTCCCCTATTCTATCATGTAAAATACTCAGCCATCAAAAAACACTTCTTGATACTTTAAGCCAGTGGTTCTCAACCTGGGGGTCGGGACCCCTTTGGGGGTTGAACAACCCTTTCACAGGGGTTGCCTAAGTCTCTCTGCATCAGTGTTCTCCATCAATAGAATAGATAAATGTTAGGGTTGGGGGTCACCACAACATGAGGACCTGTATTAAAGGGTCACGGCATTAGGAAGGTTGAGAACCACTGCTTTAAGCTCTAAAGCAAAAGAAAAAAAAACTCCCCTCAACCATGCACACATAAAAATTCTTTTCAAATTAGGTAATCTTAGAAGAACTGAACTTTTTCATCACTCCCATGTTCCCTTTCCCTCCTCAATCTTAGCAAAAATGTATAAAAAGATATTAATCAATCCAATTTGCAGCTGGTTTGGGATCCTGGGCTGTTACGCCAGTTGTATGGTTGTCCTCTCAACTTCTCCAGCCTATTCTGCCACAGCCTATTTCCCACTCCGGAGCTGCCCAGCCATTTTCAGGAATCAGATTTGTATGTCTTTGATTCTCCCTTTTTATTTATTTCTCAGTAGCAGATAGTTTGCTATGGAAAGTTAGTTTGTATTTTACATATGCATTTGTTTCCCTCTATTTTTATTTATTGATCTAACTTGGTTCTCTTTCTGTTAATTCAGTACAATTATTTTATCATCTTTTATCACTTATCATCTAGGTACCCTGACCTGGACAGTCCCAGGCTAGCCTGATCTCCTCAGATCTCAAAAACTCAGCAGGGTCCTAGTATTCCATAGTTATGAGGTAGAGGCAGGCAATGGCAAACCACCTCTGAACGTCTCTTGCCTTGAAAACCCTGGCCCCTTCTGCACATGCAGAATAATGCACTTTCAATCCATTTCCACAATTGTTTGCAAGTGGATTTTGCTATTCCGCACAGTAAAATCCAGCTTTAAAGTGGATTGAAAGTGGACTGAAAGTGCGTTATTCTGCATGTGCGGAAGGGGCCTCAATGAAGTTGCCATAGGTCAGCTGTGAATTGACAGCAAAAATATTTTGGTAATTAATTAATTAATCGCACAATACCTCCTTGTTAGCAGAAGGATATTTTTCGCTAGTTACAAGGGCTACATGTGCACTAGTGATTTGGGTAACAGCCTGGTACAGAATGCTGCCACCCAATTACTATCAGGAGCAGCTCCCACCTGGGGGAAAGACCTGCCTCACAAATATCAGGGCGGGTCCCCTGCTCTTGTCATTCTGCAGAATATGAAAAATAGAATTGTTCAAAAAGGCATTTTCATAAAATCAGGAAGGTTCACATTCTTATTATTCTGCAGATTGCAAGACAAAACTTACCATAGAAGGTTTAGATTTAGAAGGGGACCCACAATAAAGGAGTGTTTAGATCTGGCTGTTTAAAATACATTCTTTTTACATACTTGCAATCTACTTAAATACATTTTCCACTAGCACTGTGGCACTCTTTTGTGGCTTCACTACAAATTCAACAGAAGAAGAAGAGTTGGATTTATATCCCCCCTTTCTCTTCTGTAAGGAGACTCAAAGGGGCTTACAACTCCTTTCCCTTCCCCCTCACAACAAACACCCTGTGAGGCGGGTGGGGCTGAGAGATTTAAGAAGAACTGTGACTAGCCCAAGGTCACCCAGCTGGCGTGTGTTGGAATGCACAGGCTAATCTAAATTCCCCAGATAAGCCTCCACAGCTCAGGCAGCAGAGCGGGGAATCAAACCCGGTTCCTCCAGATTAGAGTACACCTGCTCTTAACCACTGCACCACAGACCCTTTGGGACCACTATACCAATTAACCAACTAACCCTACCCTACAGAGCTGGTTGGCTGCTTTGTTCCAGCTTTGGGACAGAGCTAGAGGTTTGGCAACCAAGAGTTCCCTTGGGCTTAAATGAGCTGCTTGACAGTTGTGATCTTCCTGTGAGTCTTCAGGGTCCCTTCTTTTTTCCTCCAGTTTTGTAGTCCAGATTTAAACCGTGCTGCTGTATGTAAGAGATAATTTCACTGTAACATTCTCCAATCTTGTACAGTGGTATTTTGTTGTCTGTAACACTGTGCTCTACCATCTTGTTGGTGCTGTGGACTGCACTGTCCTTGTACTTGTTAATTGAAATCTCAGCCTTGAGCCTCTGTGAGAAAGGTAGACTGTAAAGAATAAATAATAAGCATCCGTCTACACGCATGGTTCTCCTCTCATCTCCACAACAGCCCTGCAAAGTAGATTTGGTTGACGAAAAGACGAGTGGCGATTTGAACCTGGATCTCTCCCCTTAGGCCTGTATTCTAACTACAATATGCAGCCTGATTAAGGCAAATTTTGCACACTATTTTATGTCATTTTGGTTGGTCTTAATAAAGAAGGCATTGTATGGCTTTTGTTCATGGAGAAGTGAAAGTTTAGATCACAGATGTCAAACTCCAGATGTTCATGAACTACAATTCCCATCAGCCCTTGCCAGTATAGCCAATACTCATGTTGGAAGGAACTGATGGGAATTGTAGTTCATAAACATCTGGAGGGCCACGAGTTTGACACCCATTTAGATGGATCCCTGAAAAACAGGGGTCAGATGGAGGAGAACTGAAGTGATCAATGCAGTCTCACATACTTCATGCATCTGATGAGGTCTGACTTACAAAAAGCGTGTGCTAAATTTTGTTAAGTCTTTAAGGTGCCGTGGACTTCATCTGGAATGGTCTCGTATGAGAGGGTGTCATGAAATTGGTACAGTTGTCATTCTATTGTTTGAAGTGTGTGGAAATTCCTATTTACTGAGATGAGCAAAATAGCTGAGTATTCTTACAGTCTGGACCTTATCATAGTGATATAAATATTGGCCATGCTGGCAGGGGCTGATGGGAATTGCAGTTGATGAACATCTGGAGCACCATAGGTTGGCCATCCCTAGTCTAGCTTGATGAAGAGTTTTGGAGGACGTGAAAGAAAAACCTCTTTTAAATGTTTAGGTCATATGAAAGGATTAGAGCCAAAATACAGAGGATAGGTACCAACAGATAGGAGCTCAGTGAACCTCCACGGGCAGATGCAATCTACCGCCGACAAAAAGTAGATAGTGGGGGAAAAACAACCAGGAAGGCATTATCATTTCATGTTCTGCTATCAGACTGCCCAGAAGCACCTGGCAGGATATTGTTAGAAACCGGGTGCTGAGCTTAGCAGACATTAATGTGGAATTCTCTTCATACTAAACTTCTGCCTGCATTGAAGGAGTTAAAGGCTCATGAGCCAAACCAGGCCAAAAGGTGGCAGTCTAATTCTGAAGGGGGCTAACAGGAAGCAGCCATGTGACAAAAGGGAAGTTTTTTCTCCTCTTCCTCCAGCATATCAAGGCATTCTTGAGGAATGTCAGCTGCAGAGGTCCTCTCTCTTTTGGGTTCAAACATGCATTATCTCTGCTATCAATTGCAGTATACAAGCAAACTCCAATTACAGGATTTTCACCTAGAGTATTCCAGTTAGCTTTGCAGCAATAGCAGGGCTTTTCTATGTTGGACACCTTTCTTCTTACAGGTAAGAGCTTTGCTTGACCAATGAATCTTCCATAGTAAAAGACCTGAAAAGCTGTAGTTCCAACTTGTTTCCACTGCAACAGGAGTAGGAATAAAGCAAGCTGGCTACTCTGTACACAGATTATTTCTTGTTTATTTCTGTCCAAAAAAAAAAATCAGAACAGATGCCACTGCAAATACGTGAATAACGTCTCCCACAAGCACAGAAATGCCACCAGGATGCCACTGGGAACAGGGCCCTCATAGGCGTGTGCTGGGAAGGGCCTTGGTTTAAGCCAGGAACCCTGCCTCGAAATCCCCATCCCAATTACTTTCCGCAATCCAAGCAGTGTTGGGCCATACTAAGCCAGGCCTTTGTGGACTCAGCTAGGAGCCTGGCACCCAGGCACCCTCTGCATCCTTTGTAAGGGGTGGCGGGGGCAGGAGGCGTTGCTATCTTGAGGCGAGAGGAAAAGGATATAACAGGTCATCAGGGAAGCATACGATTATGAAAAAGGAAGGCACAGGTCAGAAAACCCAACTAGAAAAGGGATGGAGCAGGAACACAGCGGTGTGGGATGCAAAACTGAGAAGTGGAGAGATTCCCGCTCGTGCAGGGGCTCGGCAGGTAAAGAGCACCTGTCGGACAGCAAGCTCTGAAGGACCAACGGAGAAACTTCAGTCCCCACTATCGGGCAAAGTTACAAGATTCTGGCAATAACGAAGACACATATTCCTCCCCTGGAAATGCCAGTTCCTCCTGATATAGTTTTCAGAAATAAAAATTTCCTGACTCGTCTTTTTAGAAGGACCCTGAGTAGTGTTGTTTGAAGGACTGGCTTTATAAAACTAGAGGGTCTGCTCCCTTCAGTTCCCCACCCGTTTTTGGGACAGAGGTCTATGACTCGTCGCCACAGGATACTGAAACGGTCTTTAGAACTAGAGGCTAAAAAAAAAAATAGCAAGCTCAGATACATTCACGGATCAGCCATGATCACTGAAAATGGAACCTCCGTATTAAGAGGCAGGATATTTCTGAGCACCAGATGACAGGATATCTGTCTGTCAGACTCTGCTAATTGACTTACCTTATGGGCCACCTGGCTGACACCAATAGAAGTAGAGTGTTGTACTAAATAGGCCTTGGCAGTAGGCTACTCCAAATGGTGCCTCAAGAAATCAACGCCTGGCAGGAGCAGTGGAGAGAACAGAGAAGGTTCTTGGGTGGAATACTAAGAGTCCCTACCTACAATTAAGAGTGGTGGAGCTGTGTGTAAGAAGGCAGCCTGCCACACAACTGTAAAGTGGCGTTCTTGACATTTCCATTTAAAAGGAGCAGGTGTTGGGAGAATGCTTCCTGAGGCCTGGAGCGCCATTTCCTGTCAGGGTAGACAATACAGTATAAGGTAACTTTGTAAAGGGAGAGAGTTTGAGTGCAATTTTAGATACAAAACACAGGGAGGCCCTGAACCTCTTCTCCAATCAGCTGCATTCAGCACGCCAAACCCACATTTCTCCTGGCTGGCTTCCAAGACAGGAAGGAAGCAGAGATGACAGGAAAGCCAGCGTGGGCGGCTGATCGTTTTAGAGGCAAAAGAGCCTTCACTGCATCTCTTGCTCCTTCTGCTTAAATTTTCACCCAACTTTATAGCTGCGTAGCATGGACTCTGTCCTACAGTATGGGTTATGCCACAGTCCTGCTCTATTAGGGCCTTATATGGGGCTAGCAGTGCCTCAGGAAACAGGCCTCTCCTTGAAACCTGATTTTCTTTCCACCTCCAAACAGGCTGCGTTCCTTTCAGACACCATTCTGACTCAGCAGCACCCACTTCAGGTTAGCCAGCAAAGGATAGAGGAGTGTCGTCTAGAGCAATCCTACAACAGGAGGTGAAATGGGGGTGGGGGGTGGGATCAGATGGTAGAAGCCTTTTCTGACTAAGAGGATCAGGTCTGTAGTGGGGGAAGGAGAAATCCTCAACATCAGAAGCCCAAAGAACCCCATTTCTTCCTGTACCCGACAGACTGTTGATGCCAGCTTGGTAATGGAAAACATTCAGCAGCCCCCGAGTCCCTGTGCATACAGAATGACAGATGATGTGCATCGCTCATGCTCCCTGGCCCACACTCCTGAGACATCCACACTTTGGTGATTCTTATTTCCCCCTGCAAGAGCCTCTTCCGAGCGCAGCGCCTCAGACCCGATTCCTGACATGGCTTCACCTCGCAAAATGTGCTCCAATTGAGGCAGCATGGCCTGGTTTTGCGTTTGGGTTTTGTTTTGTTTTTTCCCCTGGCGTGGGGGGAGGGAGGAGAGGCATTCCGTGTAAAGTTTGGAGATGCTTCATGCAATCTGCAGTACTAAGAAAAATAACTGTGGTCTCTGTCAGCTGTGTTGATCCCCAGTCTTCCCCAGGTCCGAAATCCCTCGCCACACCCACCCCGACCATCCGTTTTGCACAGACTCAGCAGATGCAGTCCCCTGCCCGCCCGTTCCCTTCGCGGGACTCCTCTATTTGTTCTTCTTGAAAAAGCTGAAGCGCTTCTCGCGGTCCTTCTCCTTCGTCTCTTTGCTACGCAGCGTGACACTCCCTTCAGGGCCACTGTTGGGGGACACAGGGGGCATGCTCAGGGTGCGTGTCATTCCTTTACTGATGAGTGGCAGTTGTTCCTCTGCGGGCCCTTGTGGCGTTGGGGCGGAGGTGGTCGCGGCGTTGATGACTCGCATCCAGCTGCTCATTTCAGCCTAGGAAAGAGGGAGAAGAATGGCTAGGTTGAGCACCCTTGGCTTCTCCTATGAGCATGCTGGGACATCAGGGGCGAACTGCCCAGGGAACACATGGTGTCAAATGTCCCTGGGCTGCAGCCATTTAGTCACGTGGGGGGCAGAAAATCGCCCCCCACACCCATTCTCCTCCCTGGGTCCATACACTGACTTCAAGATCTGGTGCAAAAAAAGTTGTTTGATTGTGGAACGGGAGGGCGGCTGCCTATACGTGGCAGAGGAGGCGGGAAGGGAGAAAACTCAGATTTTGCACCGGGCTACATTTTCCCTAGATACACCTCTGTCGGATGGCATTCCCCTTCACCACACATTATTGCAAGGAGGAAGTAGCATGGCACTAATGGT
The DNA here is from genome assembly GCF_021028975.2 of Sphaerodactylus townsendi. Lineage (NCBI taxonomy): Eukaryota > Metazoa > Chordata > Lepidosauria > Squamata > Sphaerodactylidae > Sphaerodactylus > Sphaerodactylus townsendi. The sequence goes on along the minus strand of NC_059425.1, from coordinate 26,815,266 downwards.
TTTATTTTTTTAGTTAGGACTCTGTCAAGAAGCAAACTGGGAATTCTCAGGCTAGTCACACAATTTCAGGCTATCATACCTCACAGGGCTGTTGTGGGGACACAAGGGTAAGGGAGGATGATGGTGGCTGCTCTGAATTCTTTGGAGGAAGGGCAGGATAAATATGTACTCAACAGATAGACATCAAGAGCCAAATAATACAGTACAAAGCGTTGCATCTTCTTATTTTTGAAATTATTTTCCATGCATTCTGGGGCTGGAATCCTCAACGTAGTGCTCATGGGCACCACAGCACCAACAGCTTTTCTGGTGCCTGCCAAGTATTTTTAGAAAGTGGGATGGGACAGGTGGCCAGCACAGTTTCTCACTGGCCACTGGAAATTTGATTGACTGGGCAGATTGTTGCTGCTATGACAGTACAAAGATCTTCACTGTGACTAAAGGTAAGATGTAGCAACCAAGGAGAGCATCTTTCCTTTTGCAATGCTTATCTGCGCGTACCCTACGGTTTGGTAGTCAAGGAGGGGAACTCTTGGCTGCCAAAATTTGCAGTTCTCGTTAGAAGTTAAAGATCCAGTGTTCACCTCTCGTTGTACTGCCGGAAGACTTCCTCTTGTCACACCCCCTTCAAGTGACAGAGATATGTAGGACCAAGAGCCCAAGCCAAGGTTGACATGGGCTAAAAGTAGACATTTAGGGGCTTTCAAGGCAGCCCTCCAAGAACAGAAATGACAAAGTCAGGGATCCACTCACCTCATCCTTAGTCTGGAATAAATATTCTTTGCCATCAGTTAACCTGTAGGGAGGGAGGCGAAAAACACAATAATAATTCCTGAAGTTTGCCCAGGGATTACCTACAAGCCCAAATCCCACAAGGAACAAGATACTGGTTATCAGCAGTATGGTTTACAGAAAGAGAGCAAGGAACATGTCATGTTCTATAAAAGGCAAATGTGCAGAAAAGTCATATAGCCTGGCCAAAAATGGCTGCTGTGAATGGCTGATGCAGTGTTTTGAGATCCTATGGGAGCAGCATGGACATGCCCAGGAGAGTACAATTACTTCCAATAGCTCTTTTGCCACCACAGATGTCAGTGTGGGGGAGACCAAAGGGTCAGAACTATCTTGGCCATTCCTCTGGTCTTCCCTTTAGCACACTCCCAATGTATTCCACTTCTGTTCCTTAAGGCAACATAGCCAGTTTGGACATAACATTCTGGCATACGCTATTGCCATCCTACATGCAACTTCAAATGCTGTAACAGCTCTGCAATGCTGTTAACTTGAGTGTTCCTGAGTTGAAATTAGTTTAAGTCCTGATACTGCCCTTGTCTGGCAGGTGTAACCTCAAGGATAAAATCACACCTCCCAAATCAATATAAACTGCTTTTCATGTATATGTGTACTGCTGCAAGGACATTGTATGTGCAGAAACTGAGAGAGGGAAAAATACCAACACAGGAAGATTGGATACAGAATGTCCCAGAATATTCAGAAATAGAAAAATTAACAACCTCTTTAAAGGGCAGTAATATAGAGAAATTTGTAGAAAATTGGAAACCTTTTATGGGCTACCTACTGAAAAAATATGGCAGAAGGGAAATAATTGCAGGATTTGAGAGCTAAAAGGAAACAGCAGACTGAAATAGAATGTTAAAAATGATAAAGTGGCCATTTCCCCACTGAGAAATTAAAGCCGGATACAACCAGATTTCAAAAGAAACAGCACCTTCTCATCTTGGTTTCTCCCTCCCCACTGCAGCATGTGTCTAGTGAAGACCTTGATGTCTATCACAGTTTCAAGCAATGCAGCACTCCCCACGAATGTGTGATCTGCTCAGCAGCTCTGTTCTTTCTCATTCTAATTGGCTGTTGTGTTGTGTTGGGGCGGGGTTTGTTAAAAAACTTTTTTTGTGCAGCTATGTCACTACGTAAATGTGTAGATGGAATGACGTTTATGCGTAGCTTCGACATTTTCTAAATTCTTTACCCACGCAGCTTCGGTGGCACAAAAGTCTAATTTCTGTTTACAATTTACAGTCGGCACACAAGTCAAAACACGTTTCCATGTAGCCATGTTTCAATGTAGCCTCCGCTGGCGCGAAACAAAAAAAAAGGGCTACGCATGCTTTGCACACAGCCCACTGCACTCTGATTGGCTGGAAGGTTCCACGTCACTCCCAAGGTGGGAAAATAAATCTAGATTCTGTCCCCTGAACCTCCCCACCAATCTGGCTTTGGTGCGTGTTTTTTAAAAAGGTTCATTTCCATGCAGGTTTCTAAAAAATACGTGATAAAGGGAAGAGAAGTTAAGCAGTGGGAAGCTCTTGCTGAAACCTTGATATTTCGCGTATCACGGGATTAATTGACCGTGGGGAATCGACCAGTGTGTAACTGATAAACTGTTCCATTTTAAATAGATCTGTGAACCTAGAATGGATTAGAATTCAATAATGACATAGAGGGAAGTCATTATTTGGTTATTTTCCTTTTTGTATTTCATGTTCATGTTTGTATGGATGTGGTGGAGGTGATGTGAAAGTGTGTATATACTCGAATATAAGCCGACCCGAATATAAGTCGAGGCACCTAATTTTACCACAAAAAACTGGGAAACTTATTGAATCGAGTATAAGCCTTCAAACTTGACTCAGTAGCAGCTAAAAACAGAAGATTTGGGAGCAAGATGAGATAGAGTTGCTTAACAGAGTTTGCATTAGGGATGAGCAGCTTTCCAGCACTCAAGGAACACAAATGAACCACTGTTTTCCTCCAAATGTAGAATAATTCTGGGATTCATAGTCATGCCAGCCTAAACTTTGCTCCAAATAAAGTCTTTGTCTTCAGCAACATCAGTATTTGGCAGTAAACTACTGTATGAAGAATTGTATTCATCTAGAATGCAACGCACCAATAACCCTTAGGAGAGAAATGCCTTGGTTTCTTTTAACACACACATACACAACCTAGTTGTAATGCTATGCAGGCTGTCTTTACAGCATGTTTGTATGGCTCTCTGGTGAGTTAGAAAAAAAGCAGCAACATGCTTACCAGATCCCCATAGCAGCCCCAGCTCCAGCTGCCATCTTGGAATTACCATATATACTCGAGTATAAGCCAAGGGGGGCTTTTCCAGCATAAAAAATGTGCTGAAAAAGTTGGCTTATACTCGAGTATATACGGTATGTTTTTTTTGTTCTTGTGTATGCTGAGAAAATTTTAAAAATGGGGCGGGGGGAAGGACAAGACTAAACCTATAGAACTGGACCTTTCTGGAGATGCTGACAACTCCCTGATACAGATTCCTCAACCGCCTTCATGGGATGATAGCTCCCAAAATTCCCAGCCTGGGAACCATGACAGTACAACCCACATGGAACATCCCTAACTTGAGTAGGGCAGACACAGGGAAACTTAACAGGAAAGACAGGCTAATACAGTGTGGCCAAAAGGGCACTACTTACCCAAGCTTGAAGACATGCTTGCGTTTTTTGTAGTCCAAGGCAACGTTGCACTGCGCCCCCTGCAAACTAATGGGTACCTCGCCATGGTAAGGGATGCCGTTGCTGGCATTCTTGCTGTCCTTGTAGAAACCCAGACTACCTCTCCTCACAATGCAAAAGATGTTCTGCCAGGATCTGAAGAGAAAGGTTAACAAAGGGGTTATTTGTACGTCTGAAGGACCTGGACATCCTCTTTGGCAGCCCTGGGCAGCATTCCACACTTCTCTCTGAGCATAACAAGTAGCTAAAAGAGATGGCTAAAAGAGAAGGCTTATACTCGATTCAATACTCGATTCAGTTCCATGTATGAAATTGATCCACGTACAAATGTGTCTCCTAGACCCTGTGTGAAGCTTTTTCCTAGCTCCTTTCCTCAATAGGAGGAATGTTTTTTCAGGCTACAGTCTTCATAACTCCTCTGTCTCCCACCTTGCTTGCCAACTCATGCTACTTGATTCAGTAGCATCTGAAACGTCACCATCTAATCTGTTACTCTTTTCAGCCTCTCTGCTTCAGCATCCTTCCCCCATCATAACCAGCTGAAAACTCACTGCCTTCCCACCAGGCACTGGTGTAGTTTTCTGACCTTTTATTTCCTCACTAAGGTTGTCCTGTTTGACATATTCTGTTGTCAACATCTGCCCATAAGGCCCTGTGCCTCAATGGTGTGCAGAAGATGGCAGCTTAGCTTTCAGCAATGCTGGGAAAGACGTTACAGTTGGCACACAAGTCAAAACATGTTTCCACGTAGCCATGTTTCAACATAGCCTCCGCCGGCGCAAAACAAACAAAAAAAGGGCTGCGCGTGCTTCACGCACAGCCCACTGCACTCTGATTGGCTGGAAAGTTCCACGTCACTCCCAAGGTGGGAAAATAAACCTCGGGAATTCTCTTCTGGAGGCCCTGAAGTCTTTTGAAATGCTTTCCAAAGAACAAATATTTTTTAAAAAATAATGTTTCAAATCTACAAAGGATTATGGGATATATTTTGCTATTTCCTGTTCCCAAAAAAACCCCTCTCTTACCTATTGGCAGCTTTCTTGCCATGTGACTCCATTTCCTGCTTTCGACACAGCATTCCCTCCATCTGTTCCGAGGCTGAGGAATCTGGCATTCGCACGGGCAGTGTGGCTGACTGAGAGGAATCAGTGCCAAGGGCAGGTGGCCTGGAGCGGAGTTTGGGTGATGGGATTAGGCTGGACTCATTTTGTTTGGACAGGGAGTCCAGCCGTGACCCATTCACTGTACCTGATGTCTCAGACATCTGAAAAAGTTGGGAAAGTATCAGATATCTTTTCACTTGTTATACCACGGACACTGTGTTTGCACATAACCCTACATTATGATAGCTAGCATGGTGTAGTGGTGAACAGCACTCTAATCTGGAGAACCAAGTTTGATTCCCTACTCCTCCACATGAAGCCTGCTGGGTGACCTTGGGCCAGTCACAGTTCTCCCAGAACTCTCTCAGCCTCACCTACCTCATAAGTATCTATTGTGAGGAGGGAAAGGAAAGATAATTTTAAGCCATTTTGAGACTTAAAGGTAGAAAAAATGGTGCATTAAAAAAATCAACTCTTCTTCAATTTACAGAGGAATTCAGATTTTAAAAAGCATGAATCCAATCCAAGATTCACAGAAAGTATCCAAGTTTGTGCCTATGATATGTAGTCACCATGGGAGGCACAGGGGCTGTTAATGAGGTGAACTGGATTTGTTTCCCTCCTCCTCCACATGAGGGATGACCTTGGGGTAGTCACAGTTCTCCCAGAACTCTCAGCCCCACCCACCTTACAAAGTGTGAGGAGAGGAAGGGAAGGAATTTGTAAGCCACTTTGAAACTCCTTACAGTTGAGAAAAGCAGGGTATAAATCCACACTCTTCTTCTCCTCTTCTAAGTCTCTATCAATGATCCCCCAAGGATAGGGCTGGCTCATGTTGCCACTTTGCTGAGCTAAATGGATCTGGGTCTCATCAGTGCCTGGGTGGGAGATCTCCTAAGATTTCATCCCTCGCCCATTGGCCCATGTATACAACATTGAGGCCCCTTCCGCACATGCACAATAACGTACTTTCAATCCACTTTTTCACAATTGTTTGCAGGTGGACTTTGCTATTTTGCAATTGCACCTGAACAAAATTCCTCTGGGGGCAACTGAAAAGGGTGGGAAAAAGCATCTGTCACAACTGTAGCCAAGTCCCATCCCAGGCCAGCATGGCCCAGCAAACCTGCTCTGTGTTTTTCCGTTTTCTCTTCTTCCCTTTGTTTCATACCCGACACCTCCCACAGTGCCCCACACATCTATGCCTCACCTGGGGAGACTCAGAATCAGCATCAATTCCATTCAGAGATGGCAACTCCAGTGACAGACCTCGGTCTCCTGGAATCCTGCAGAAGGTAATACATGAGGAGGAAATGCATCAGTCCTAGAGTTCCATGCCATAGTGGTTCTGCAGGAAAACTGCCCCTCTCCAAGGAAGTATCCCCTCTCCTTCTTTCTTGTGCTTCTCACTGGACACAGTGTGTAACAGATTTCCCTCTGTGATACACCTCAGAAGATGTCAGCCACAGATGCAGGCGAAACGTTAGGAGCAAGATCTACCAGACCACGGCCTCACAGCCCAGAAAACCCACAACAACCAGTTGAATCCGGCCGTGAAAGCTTTCAACAATGCATCAGTCCCCTTCTGTCATTTTCTATCAGCTGGTAAAGACTTTTTGTTTCATTTGGTGTAACCTCAATGATCCCTCCTTTCTGCCATATGTTTTTACTGTTTTGTATATTTTTAATACCGGTATGTATTTTAGTTTAGTTTTTGGAATTGTTTTTATCATATGCTTTTACAATGTTCTATTTTAACTGTTAGCCACCTTGGTGGCCCTGACTGAGTAGAAAGGTGACATTTTTGTAAATAAAAATGAAGGTCATTAGGGTATTTTTCCCTCTTGAATTTTAAATTCAGAGTGGGGCAAAGGAATAAGTTTTAATTTGGCAAGTTAGTACATTGACATAAATTGTCTTTAAACTTTTAATAATTCATTATGCTAGTCTAGGGTTGTTCTTATATATCCTCTAACCAATAAGGCAAATTTCATGCTAGAAGGTTTTAAAGTTTCAGGTTGTGACCTCTTCTACTTCAGCTACAGCAGAAATTCCATCCCTCATTTCTAGAAATTTCATCATTGTTTCTAGAGTCAGCCCAAAGATCTACCTTGTTATCCTAGTTATCAGGGCATGGAAGCGGCCATGTACAAACCTTCGACGTATGTGTTTAAGGAAACAAGGATCCTCAGGTTTCTAGGAAAGTTATTAACTTCATTTTAACTTTTAAATAGTCTTAAGGTTAAGGGGTGACATGCCAGCCATGTTTAAATATTTGAAGGGATGTCATGTTGAAGATGGAACAAGTTTGTTTTCTGTTGCTTCAGAGACTAGGACAAGGAGTAACGGGTTCAAGATACAGGAAAAGAGATTTCGCCTAAACATTAGGCAGAACTTCCTGATGGCAAGGGTGGAATGCGCTGCCTCGGAAGGTGGTGGCGTCTGCTTCTTTGGAGGTTTTTAAACAGAGGCTGGATGGCCATCGGTCAGGAATGTTTTGATTGTGTCTTACTGCATGGGAGATGGTTGGACTGGATGGCCCTTGTGGTCTCTTCCAACTCTATGATTTCATTTTCAGATCTTTTCCAAATGAAATCCATACAACATACTGCCTCTACTGCCCTCCTGCCACTAGTACTGCCTGTACGTGTGTCTCTGGGGATAAACCCTTGCTCTCACCTGTTGTCATGGTTGTCCAGAGCCTGGTTCTGTGGCACAGTGGCTACTGATTCTGTCAGAGGTGGTGTCACAGACCTCCTTTTCCTCTCTTCCTCTTCCTCCCGCTGACGACGCTCATTCTCTTCCAGCTGGCAGAGGACATATAAATGCCAATGTTAAATATTCACTTATAGAGCTTGCTTACTTAAAAGAGAAGATGAAATTAGGGCTGAGAGATCCCAGTTCACCCCATATATTTATTAGAGAGAGAATTTTTTTTCTCTCTTTCTCACAATACTAGACCCACAGGGCATTCATTAGAAATGCTGGGGGAAAAGAATTAGGACTAATAAAAGGAAACACTTACTTCACGCATTATGCTTGATTTAATTGCTTTGGAATATGCTGCCACAGGAGGTAGGTAGTGGCCACTAACCTGGATAAGCTTTCAAAGGGGCTTGGACAGATTTATGGAGGAGAAGTCGATTTACTTAGCTGCAATCACCAGTCCTCTTTGATCTGAGATTGCAAATGCCTTAACAGTCCAGGTGCTCGGGAGCAACAGCCGCAGAAGGCCATTGCTTTCACATCCTGCCTGTGAGCTCCCAAAGGCACCTGGTGGGCCACTGCGAGTAGCAGAGTGCTGGACTAGATGGACTCTGGTCTGATCCAGCTGGCTTGTTCTTATGTTCTCATACAGGAGAATGGGGTGGGGATGGAATCAAACAGCATGAGAAATAAGACTAGGAGAACACAAATAGCATGAGAGATAGGACTAGAATTACACAAATCAGAGACAGTACAAATAAAAAGCATCAGGCCTGATATGTCAAGTGATACAGAAAACAGAATTACAGAAGGCGTTATACTAGATGTAACAATGACTACCAAGTTAGATAATTTTTTAAAAAGATTAAAATAACTTTTGTGGAGACATCAGTCAACAGCTAAATTTGACTGAACGTAAGCTGATCAGCTAAGAAGATAACTCTATGGGACAAAAATTCTAACATATAGCTAAGTAAACCACATAGCAGAAGACATAAATTGTGCACCTGACCGTCAGGCCGGAAGGGCCTAATATGGCCACTTCCTCAGCCCCTTCAGTACTTTCTTTCCAACCCCATTTCACATCCTTCGCCTACTAACCGTCGTTAGTTTCTCCAGTGAAAGGAAGCGCTCCTCCCAGGCAGCAACCGATTTCTGGAAGCCTTCATGCCGCTTGATGAGATTCTCCACCTCATCCACGTTGCTGCCCAACTCAGCTGAGCGTACAATCGGCTCTTGACTGGCAAGCCAAGCCTCAGCCATGCTCGCATCACGTCCGAACATCAGCACCTCCATGACTGCACAATGTATGCATGGGCGAGAGAATGAAAGAGAGGACCGTGAGAAAGGCCAGGTTTCTTTTTTCTGTACTTGTTTCAAACAAAAGCTGACAGGAAGAAAGGAGATTCCTTTGAAATGTGGTGCTGGAGGAGAGTTTTACAGATACCGTGGACTGCTAAAAAGACAAATAAGTGAGTTCTAGATCAAATCAAGCCTGACTTTCCCCTAGAAACTAAAGTGACTAAACTGAGGCAATTGTACTTCATCACGTTATGAGATGACAACAGTCACTAGAAAAAAACAGCAATGCTAGGAAAAGTTGAAGATAAAAGGAAAAGAGGCAGTCCCAACATGAGATGGATTAATTCAGTAAAGGAAGCCACAACCCTCAATTGGCAAGACCTGAGCAAGGCTGTTAAAAGAATAGGACATTTTGGAGGGCACTGATTCGTACAATTGCCATAAGTTGGAGACGACTTGGCAACACACACAGATTTTAAATGTTTGCAGTCTGCCTTTCCACTATTTGAGGTTTTACGGCATCTTGCAAAGATACTTGCAACCCAGAAGTTCCAGGCGTAGCACTGTTTTCCACCCCTGTACAACCTAGAGGTTTCTCCCTTGTACAATGTCTGGCTGTCCACACTGAGAGAGACCCTGTGGAAGGTCAAAGATCAAGAATCTGGGACCATTTCCAAGGTCAAGGTCAGGAGAACAGCAGGTAGAGAGGATGATAAAACCCTCTGCAGCCCCTCCTCTAGGCCCCAGTATACCTGACAATTCCGTTTTTTTTATTGCTGGGACCAGTGGACATGGAACACCCAGTGCATATCTGATATAACCCTCCATCATGGAGTAAGCAAAGGAGAGGAGAGAGTGCAAGAATTCAAAGAACAGCATCAGAAATCATTACAAAAGCTTTGCCCATTCCAGAGCCAACGTAGCCCTTTCCCCTGTGCAGCTCTCCAAATAAGAAGAAGAAGTTTGGATTTATATCCCCCTTTCTCTCCTGTAAGGAGACTCAAAGGAGCTTACAATCTTCTTTCCCTTCCCCTCCACAACAAACACCCTGTGAGGTGGGTGGGGCTGAGAGAGCTCTGAAGAACTGTAACTAGCCCAAGGTAATCCAGATGGCATGTGTTGGCATGTGGTTCACCAGATAAGCCTCCACAGCTCAAGTGGCAGAGCAGGGATTAGAGTGCACCTGCTCTTCACCACTGCACCACACTGGGTCTTGTTTCCCTGCTTCCACCATACCTATGTCACCACAACACCCTGTTTCACTGCTTCCGCCATACCTATTTGTAACCAGTCCATTTTCTCCCTCCATTTGTCATTGATCTCCCTGCGCCGGTCCTGAAGTTGGGTCAACTTCTCTGAAATCTGAGCAAAAAAGAGGAAGGAACCGGGAGTAGGGGAGACAACAAAACAACTTGGTCACAATAATTCATTTGTGGTGTGGGGAGAGCATCCAAAAAGTGCAGTGGTTTTCAACCTTCCTAATGCCGCAACCCTTTAATACAGTTCCTCATGTTGTGGTGACCCCCAACCCTAACATTTATCCATTTTACAGATGGAGAACACTGATGCAGAGAGGCGAACCCTGTGAAAGGGTCATTTGACCCCCAAAGGGGTCCCGAAGCCCCAGGTTGAGAACCACTGAAATAGTGGAAAGTTGCTGTAGCCAGTAGGCGCTACACACAGTTCGATGCTTGAGAGACTTTAAGAGCTTAGCAGTCCAGGGGTACCTTGGAATTACGGGAACATTTTCAAATCCAGGTTGATGATGGTAGATTGAGCGCCTCATCACCACTCTCCCCGTGCAATATTACTGATGTGCAATGTTCCCCTTTTCTTTGGAACCTCTCAATTATATCTCATGGCTATTTGAAACAAATATGGAACTTCCTGCAATCCACTTTCCTTCATGCATCACCGTTCTGGATTAGGAAAACAGTATTTCCTTTAAAAACACTTCCTGTTCCCCAGGATAGATAATTGCCAACTTTCATTCAAGCCCTCTCGGAATGCCTTCTGGATTCAAGGGACTTCTAAGGACGATGCCACCCAAATCACATCCCCTATTCTTCTACTTCGATTCAATAATGTAGAAAGCAGGGTACTTCCGTTTCCATTTACCATTATTACCGGAAGTAGTTAGAGGAAGCAGTTCCCCGGTTTTTAATGCCGGTGCAAAAGAAGATGCAGTTTATCTATGACATTGGCACAAGCAGGAGAGAAGTCCCACAATGCCCATGCCTCTCTCTTTTTATGCAGCCATGAAGGGTATCAGAATCCTGGCCACTATTCAGGTTATTCAGAGGGCTTCTCTCCAGTAATATTAAACCTCAAGGGCAGGTTTCTTATTTCTCCATTTTAAGATGATCTGTTGTTTTTTGGGGTGGGGGTGGGAATATCTCACCTAAAAACTAAACTACAAACGGGCATAATTTTAAATCCATTTCCCATGCAAAAAGTAACAGCGCTGTTAACTAGGACAGGCCTTCCCACCTTGTCTGAGGCATAGTGGCCCTTGGCTAGCAACTCGTTGCCCATGGAAATGCAAGCGTTGAAGCTGTCAGTCCGGGCCTCAACTTCAGCCTTGATCCCTTGGTGGTTCTTGATGACCAAGTCAGCCGCTGACACATCCCTGTGCAAAGCAAAGGAATACTTGGAAGCTGGCAGCCATGTCCCTTTTCAGCAGAGGTCAGGGAGAAAGTGGAGGACATTCTTCCAGGCATGTTCCAGAGATTTAGGTGCTTGAGGGCCCAGCCAGGCCTCTCAACACCCTGATTCATCCATCAAGGAGGGTATGGGGGGCTGGAGCAGTTTACCAAAGCCCTGCTCACATGTCTCCTCACCTGGGTTTCTCTTGCGCATCTATCTGAAGATTGACTCCATCCATCCAAAGCAGAAGGTCACGCACCATGCGGAAGAAACGGAACTTGTCGACAGTGTCGAGAAGCAGCTGCCGGCGGCCATTGCTGCTACTGAGCAGGTCGGCCCAAGCCTCGCTTACGGATTGCTCGTGCCTTCGGATGTCGTCCGCCTTCTCGCCCGCATAGGCCTTCTGCAACCGTGCTGCATCATCCTGCACCTGCTTTACCTGCCAGCCAAACAAACCACAAAGGTCAAGAGCCATTCTGGAAGCTTCCAGCCTCAAGCTATGTTTCTGATTGTTCAGGATGAAAGCAGAAGAGGCGAGAATGAGGTGGTAAGGCGCTCTGGACCCCACTAAGGTCTGAGCAAACAGCAAATCTTTTTCAAAATTCTGTAACTGGATGAACCTGAGAAGGTTAACTGAGATGGAGAATTTGTTCTCATAATGAATAGTAGCTTTTCTTTACTACACAGAATAAGTTACCGTATATACTCGTGTATAGAATTAGAAGCCTGCATATAGGAGTCAGGGCACCTAAGTTTACCACAAAGAGCTAGGAGAACTTGGCCAGCTCGCGCATAAGTCGAGGGTGGGAAATGCAGCAGCTACTGAAGTAGAATTTCAAAGAAATAAAAATAGATGCAATAAAGGTGCATTAGTTGGGGCATCAGTAGGTTAAATGTTTTTGAATATTTTATTTCAAAGAGCAATGTAAGCTAAGCTCTGTAAAGTGGAAAAGGAAGTCAGCAAAGGAAACAATGCGGTCTCAGCAATAGCACTTTAGAATTACAAAAGCCAAGCTCAGCCAGCAGCCAAGCTCAAAACCCACCAAGGAGTTAAAATCGTTTCCAGAGCTGGATTTTTGGTCAGGGGAGGAATGTTTATGGTAAGCGAATTACTGCCAACGTTTCCAGAATTATCTTTAGCTTAGACCCTCCTGGTAATTACCCACTCCAGGTTTGGTGAAGTTTGGTTCAAAGGGTCCCAAGGTTATGGACCCTCAAGGTAACTAAAAGCCCCATCTACTATTGGCTCCCATTTGGAAGAACAATGGGGGATGGGAACACTGCTCTTTAGAAGTCCATAACTTTGGACCCCTATGAACTCAAACTTTATCAAACAATGAATATCATCAGGAGTGTCACCTGATGATACCCTGAAATTTTGGTGCCACTAGCCTAAAAACTGCGCCTCCTGGCAGCCGACAAAGTAAAAACCCTAAAATATTTTTTAAAATACAGCTGCAAGGGAACGGGAGAGAGGGAGGGAGGGGCCCCTTGCCCCTCCCCTCCCTTGCAAGCATTGTGCAATGACACATGTTCGAACCGTTTGCTTTCCCTTTTCTTTCTTTTCCACTTCACCAGACTGAGCCACAGCAACGCGTGGCCGGGCCTGCTAGTTATGTTATAAAGTTTTTGTGAGTAGGATATAAGAATGTAAAGTTCAGTTTAAATATATGAGAGAAATATATGGAAATATAAGCATTGTATTGCATCACAATAATAATTGAATATTTAAGTATTGCCAGCCAGTGTACTACGCATTTCTTGTTGCATACATTGTTTTTCAGGTGGTCAGGGCTTTTCTGTATTGCTTTTGGGTCTTCCCACACCACCTTAAACCCCTTTGGAGGTGGCGCAGTGATGCAGCAGCTGTACCTTCCCTTGCTGCGGCACCCTCTGGATCGGACTGCCCATTCCTTTCCTCTCAATCACAAGGCGTACCTGGGTGCTGAGCGCCTGGATGTCATGCTCGTAAGCACTGTGCATCCGCTGCATGGCTTCAGCGGTGTTGAGGTCACGCCCCACCTCATCAGGAAGCTGCTTCTGTTTGTTCTGGACCTGGCTTAGGGTCTCACGGGCATCATGGTAGAACCGGTGCAGCTCGTAAGAAGCCGCCAGCATCTGGCTCCGGGTGTCAATGAGTTCCAGGAGGTCTGCCCAGGCCTCGTTCAGGCTGTCCTTCCACTCGGCAATGGTGGCATTTTCAGAGTGACCCGCAGAGATCATGTCGTCTGCCAGCTGGTTAACGCCATCCACCCGCTCCTGGCCGATGGTGCTGGTGTCGCGTGAGAATTCCCGGAATTTGTCTCGCAGCATCTGAGGGCGGGATAGAGCAAGGAAAGTGTTATAAAGACCAATAATAAACAAGTGTCATAAAGACACTTGTTTATTATTAAACAATTCCCCCAGCTCCAATGCAGGAGATGATTGGCAGGACCCACCGTGACGTGCTCGTAGTCCTGCCCAAGCTCATGGGAGGCTGCCACCACCTCCCGCTCTGAGATCCACTGTTCCAGGTCATCCACCTCCCGCTTCAGCTGACACAGGCGGAGATGTTCCTGGAGCTTGGCACGGCGCTCCTCAGCCAGGTCCTTCAAGCTGGCATAAAGCTTGTCCACTTGGCCCTGCCTGAGAGTGATCCGCTCACTGTTGGAAAGGGACAGGTACCATTTAGAAGAAGTAGAGCTTGGATATATACCTCACCTTTCTATCCTGTAAGCAGACAAGGTGGCTGACAAACTCCTTTCCCTTCCTCTCCTCTCCCAGTAGGTGGGGCTGAGAGAGTTCCAGAGAACTGTGACTAGCCCAAGGACACCCAGCAGGAATGTAGGAGTGCGGAAACACATCTGGTTCACCAGTTAAGCCTCTGCCACTTAGGTGGAGGAGTGGCGGAATCAAACCCAGTTCTCCAGATTAGAATCCACCTGCTCTTAACCGCTACACCACGCTGGAACTATTGATGTGCTGGAACTGCTCTGCCCAGTACCGAGATTGTGTTGTCTTCTGGCACCGGCCTGCCTTGCATACTTCCCTAAGTACTTCTCAACTCTGGAAAGGTAAGCACCTTAAGTTCTGAACCCCAGAACCTGCTCAGGTGAACCACAGAACTCACAGGCCACGGCTATACTACCTGGCGGTTTTCGGGCACAGAAAGGTCACAAACTCTCAGACTAAACTCTCCCAGCTACCCAAGATTCTTTAAATGGAGAATGAATTTTGGGCCTGTTATGATATATATAAAAAGAGTGAAAAGTTCACATAAAAGGTCATTTCAAGTTAGCAGAAGGTTTGCCCAACCCAAGAACGGAGACAGTCAGTCTAGGGGCAAAAGTAGCAAAGATTGACCTTTAACATGATTGGTGAGTTCAACAGTAATTCTAAGATGGAATAGTAGGAGGGGCTATAGGGCCTAGAAGTAGGGGAAAGAAGTGTCCCTGATCTTATGCATTTTGCTTATTTTACTGAGTTAGAAGTTCTGTGTATGTTGGAGCACTGTTATAGCTGAAGAGTTCTGTATAGTACAATAGCCTTATATAGATAGACTTGTGTAAGCTTGCAACTGCAAAAGTAAAAGCCTTCCTATGGAAAGAACATCTTGCGTGAAGAGTATACTTTTCCAAGTGTGCTAGGAGGTTGCAGTGAGGGCACGTAGACTACAGACTTCTCATCTTACCAGAGTGACTCTGCTTTATACTCTTCTGATAGGGCCTTCTACCGTGAAGGTAACCAGGGTGCCTATGGGCAGTCACAAACTCTCAGACTAAATCACAGGGCTGTTGTGAGGATAAAATGGGGAAATTCAAATGTAACATTTGGAACTCCTTGGAGGAAGAATGGGATTAAAATGTACTGGGATTAGGCAGGGCTCAGGAGTTGGCCTTGGATATCAGCCAGAGCTAAACCCACTTTTTACAGAACTATAGGCCTCTGGCAGCATTGCACCTGGTAATGAAGTAAGGCAGGAATAAACACAGGAGCTGTCTTACCTCTCTGGGTGCCCATTGTTTACCATGTCGCGACTCTGGATGGAGAGCTGGTGGATGGTCTGGGCATAGTCTTCCAAGGCCTGCTCCATTACCAGATGCTTCTTCACCATGGCCTGGGCAATCAGCTCATCCTATTGGAGGGGAGACACAGTGGCAGTAGGGATTTTCCCTTAACTCAGGAAGCAAGGGTCACAAAAGGAAAGGGAGGGGGTAAAATGGGATGCAACTGTCAAATCTGAGCCAGGACTTAATCCCAGAATATGATACGCCACATCAAGGTTTAGTCCATACATGCAAAGAAGAGTTCCAGTGAGCATATGCAGAGTACCGTTTCATGCTCAGAATTCCCTGGATTTCCCTGCTCAGACTTCCCTGTTGCAGAATCACAGGTTCTCTCCCTGGCTCCCCCAACAGATTGGAAACGGTGAGGCAAGTCCCTGATTGCACACTGTGGGCTTTTCCACATTCTCAGTTTTCTCCGTTTCAAATTCCTGTTTCTATTGTGGGGGGGGAGGGGGGGGTTGGTCTGCTTTGTATACGTTTTGCTCCTTCTAGTGGTTGATGCGACATAAAGCAGCTTTAAACGCAGCATAAAAATCTGCAGTTTAAATCTGCAGGAAGATAGGAAGAATAACTTCTGGATATGATTTGCAGAGTGGTATACGCTCCAGTACCTCTTATTTTTAAAACTATATGGCTCAGATATGCATCCCCACCTTGGCTTTATCCTCTGATATCATGTGCAGCTCCTGTTCACCCATCCAGGCCTCTGCTTCCGCAGCATCGAAGTAGAACTGCTGGGCCATCTGTGCTTTCTCCAGGCGCGCGTGCCGCAGCTCCACCTGGTTCTGCAGTTCTTGCCACATTTCCTGCAATGCCTCCACACGGCCTTGCAGCTCCGCTTCCAGGTCACTGCATGTCAGACCCTGCCACCGCCCAACAATGTCGTTTATACGTGGCTGGTGACCCTGGATCTCCTTCTGCAAGGTCTGAGAGTGTCAGAAAGAAGGACAAAAGTAATAAATGCACCACTTGCATTGGGCAGAGATCCTTAATGCAAATCCCAGAGTTCCATGCTAGATCTCACTTGTCTCAGCATCTTCATACACACACTGCCAAGTTAAATGTTATTGCTAGTGAGAGACCCAATACCACCCCCATCCCCACCCTCGCCTTTTGGCTGAGCTGAAGTTTTACGGAACGTTCATGTAAAGAAGAAGATGCTTGCCATGGAATTTTTATGAAACTGATACGGCAAGAGAGAGAAAATTATAATATCAGATTTGGCAATGCATGAAAGAGCCAAACTGGATGAGTTGGATGGAAAAACCAGATAGAAGATATTAAAAGGAGCTAAGAGGGAAAGGAATGAGGGTCAGAAGAGACAACTCCTTGAAGGCTCCATAAACCAAGAAGGATTATGTATTGTTGGTAAATCAGGAACTCTGAGACACTGAGAAAATGGACCAGGAGATGAAGGCACGATGAAGACAAGGAACTGGCCAGTAGAGGGCAGAATTTTACATACTGAGCTGAAACAATACATCCTGCATGTGGCTGACATAAGAAAATCTGCCTATTGTTATTAACTCGGGTGAGAAAAAGCAACTCCTCGTTACTTGCAAAAGGCTCTGACAACTATGCAAGAGGTATTCCTCCACGGCTGCAACTACAGAAAATTCTGAAGGACTAGAGACACGTAGAGGTCATGCAAAAGAATAATGGTCAATGTATTGTCGAAGGCTTTCACGGCCGGAATCACTTGGGTGCTGTGTGGTTTCCGGGCTGTATGGCCGTGTTCTAGCAGCATTCTCTCCTGACTTTCGCATATGCATCTGTGGCTGGCATCTTCAGAGGATCCTGATGTTGGGAAACAAATTAGATTATATATCTATTTAAGATTAATCAGAATTGGGTGGAGAAACCTTGTCTATGAGTAACAAAGAAGGCAACCAGGTCAATGGTTGAGGGCATCTGAATAGAAGTATGAGTAACAATGAAGACTATAGCCTGGGAGTAGCTTATAGGATACTTAGGAAGGTCCCTTGGGTAGAAGACATCAAGATAGAGAGAGTATCCTGGCCTTTGTTTCTTTTTGTCTACTTGGTCATCCCTGTGTTTGGTGTATGGAGCTAGTTAGACACTGTCTGCAGCTCTAGTATTTTTTCAACACTGCTTGTAGCCAAGTTCTATTTCATTTTTTCCCTTAGTTTCTTCCTTCTATATTAAAAGATTGTCCCATGTGCTTATGGATTTCAATTTGCTTCTCTATGTAGTCTGGCGTAGTGGCTTTCAGAGTGGTCCAGAATTTCTATTTTTTCAAGAATATTATTCTATGTCCAGGTTGGTTTTATCATGTGTTCTGCTATTGCACAATTTTTCTGGCTAGAACAGGTCTGCAGTGCCTTTAGTAATTTCTTTGGTCACGTGTCATAATGCTGCGTTTGGTGGTTCCTATGTAGACTTATCCCACAGCTGCATGGTATCACGATAGACTCCTGCAGTGGCAAAAGGGATCCCTCTTATCCTTTGCTGAACAGGCAGTAGCATCTATTGAATTTTCTTAGTGGAGTCCTGTAGATTGTTTATGAGTTATGCTTCTTCATCAGTTTTCCTATGCGATCAGTGGTTCCCCTTGATGTATGGTAAGAACCCACTTTCCCTCTAGATGGCTCTTTATCTTTATTTCATGTAGCATTCTTGAGTCTTGCAGCCCTTCTGATTTCTGTATTAGGGAAATTAACCATTAGCCTGTAGAATTATGTTTAGGTGATTCAATTCATCTCTTATGGGAATTAGGAGGTTCACAGGTCTATTTTACTTGATATACCAAAGTTTTTATGAATTCTCCTTTTTTGCCCTGGAGGGTGATTGGAGTTTTTATGTAGATATCTGTCTGTGTGCGTAGGTTTTCTAGCTATACTGTAATGTCCCAATTGCTGGTTTTAGTTTGAAGTTATTTCGGAAACATCTAAAATTGGCAGTTTTCCTTCATTTTCTTTTTCCAAAGTAAATTGGATGTTTGGATGGATCTTATTGAGTATAGTCCAGGAACTTGTTTAGTTCTTCTTCTCGATTGCCTCCAAATGGTAGATATATCATCCACATAGCAAGGAGACCATATAGGTAGGCTTTTTTAGTGCTATTTTCCAGGGCTTGTTTTCTCAAAATGTCTTCCATATAAAAGGTGGCTATTACAGGGCTAAGAGGGCTACCCTTGGCTACCCCATCTTTCTGTTCATAGTATTCATTATCCCACTGGGAGTAGCTAGTAGTGAGACAATGTTAGAACAAGAACCTGTGAGTATCTTTTAGGAATTTCTGGATTTAATGGAGTATCCTTGGTGTCTGCCTAGGGACCCAGCAGTGAGATAGGGACACCACATCAAAACTGAATCAGTTTATCTCATTGGGGTTGAGTTTGGAGTTTGCTGATTTTTTCAATGAGAGTAGGTTAGGTCCTTAATGTAATGTGTAGTAAGTCCAATATGGATTTGCAGTTGTGTGGCAATGACTTTTGCCAAATCCTTATGTAGGAGATCCAATTGCACTCACAATGGGAGTCTGAGTGGAGTGGAAGTCCTTATGGATTTTTAGGAGTCCATAGGGGAGTCTAGGAGGGTGGAAGCTTGGATTTGCAGAGGCGTTGGCCAGATGATTGGATCAATTAGGGGAGTTTTTAATCCAAGGTGTTAGTTTTTTTCCTGAGTGATTTTGTTGGATTAGGTCCTGGCTTTTTTGCTTTTTTTTTTGTATGTTGTGGGGTCCAAAAGTTGTCTGATTTTTTCTTTGTATTGGTCTGTTTCCATGATAACCGTGGCATTACCAATGATATTTCCATGATAACCGTGGCATTACAGATATATACTCCACTTGCTTTCCCAACATCAGATCCTCTGAAGATGCCAGCCATAGATGCAGGCAAAATGTCAGGAGAGAATGCTGCTAGAACACGGCCATACAGCCCGGAAACCACACAGCACCCAAGAATAATGGTCATTTAGATTTGCAAGTAGCAACCTGCTTGGTCACCAATGGTAGCGTTGCCAGGCCCCTGCTGGGGTGAGGAATTCCCCTATTCCACGTTGCAAATCAATTGGCCAATGGGAAGACTAACCCATCGTGGACAGAAACAGCCTCCAAATCACCAGGTAAAAGAACTTTTGAACACTGGAAAACAATTGGTTCTTGAGATTTGGTTCTCTCTTTCCATTTTTGATTCCCGTGTTGGGTAGATGGGCTAGATCCCACAGATTCATTCCAGTAATGAGAGCGCCATGCCTTGGCAACTGGAACCTCCCCCAGACATGAGAGACTTTTCTGCTGGAGGAAGCCACTGCTTCCCAAGCAGAATGGATCAGTGCCATCCAAACCAATCTGTGCCAGTAGTAACCTACGTGAGCTTATTTGCAAAGCACTCTGGATTGGTCTATAACCTTCCTGCATTACAGCTGAACAGCCTGATTACACAAGGTTATTTTCTTGTGGACCTGAACAATTTCAACACCTGGCTGCTATTCGTTCCATCCTTTCCCCAGGCACCCTACACACCCCACCTGACAAGTCTTACCTGGTTCTTCTTAATCAGCAGCTGGACAGTGGGAAGATCTTTGCCGTGGTCAGTAGAAACTGCCATGGGCATCCTTTCTTTCACCCACAGCTGCAAAGAGAAGGGAGTAAGGAGGATGAGAAGGGCCAGGAGTTTATTTCCATTTAGCACCCCAGCTCGGTACTGTTCAATTTCTTTTCCAAACAAGAAGGATGTTCCCAGGGACGGAGTGAGGGGGGAAAGCGCCCGGTGCACTGGTGCGTCCTCTGGCCCTGCCACCCCCCATTCTGCCCCAGATTGCCTCTGCCCCCGGAACACCCCGCCAGACCTCTGCCACACCCCCACAGGGACGCCCACCAACCCCCCGGTGCATTGCACACACACCCCGCCCTCTTGGAGCTACACCTCTGGATGTTCCCCACCAGACAGATCGCTGTCAGAAAAATCAAGCAAATCTACCCTGGAGCTGTGTGACCTGCTTTATGTAGTAGAGGATGCAACCCCTCTAGGAAGGAGGAGAGAGGGCCTTAACTGCCCTAATCTACTGTCCTAATTACAAGGGGAAAGGAAAGGGGTCCATTAATGACATTTACATGCCCCTTCTCTCCGTGCCCCCACCACGCGTGAGAGCCGGGCAGATCAAACCTTGACGCCCCACCCTGGTGACTTTCAGAAAAGAGCAGGTGAAGGAGCAATCACAGGATGAGACCATGAAGGGGCCTGGCTGACCTTTGAGCACTGCCCCGCTTCCGTCAAGAAGTGAGGAAAGAGCAGGTTCGCCCGCAGCCTCTTGCTTTCTGAGCTCATTAGACGGCCGTGCGACCGCTGAGAGCACGACAATCCCTACGTGAATCTGGAGCTGAGGCTTTTGCCAGCTAGAGGCTCGTTTCTGGAAGACCCGTACAAATGACTAATCCCCACTTAACATTTTTGCATCACACTACTAATGCGCCTGCTTTTAAAAGGTCACCCTCCAGAACCCTGGCATGCACGACGAGAGTGGAGAAACAGGCCACTTGGCCTGGCACACAAGACAAGCTTGCCAGTCAGGGCGGTGCAGAAAAATGCCCAGTCCCCTAACAGAGGCTGTATGTGGGACTGGGCAGCTGAAGCTTCCCATGACAAGGAAGTATACAACATCTCTGTGACATTTTTCTCCAGGCCAGTTGGCAACCCTGTCTCTGCCCAAGCAGCCAAGAAGAAAAAAGAAGAAGAGTTGGATTTATATCCCCCCTTTCTCTCCTGTAAGGAGACTCAAAGGGGCTTACAAACTCCTTTCCCTTCCCCCCTCACAACAAACACCCTGTGAGGTGGGTGGGGCTGAGAGAGCTCCGAAGAACTGTGACAAGCCCAAGGTAATCCAGCTGGCATGTGTTGGAGTGCACAAGCTAATCTACTTCACCAGATAAGCCTCCACAGCTCAAGAGACAGAGAGGGGAATCAAACCTGGTTCTCCACATTAGAGCGCACCTGCTCTTAACCACTACACCACGCTAGCTCTCTGGCAGCTCCGTTGAAACCAATGAGGTAAGAGAAGACAACAAGCATGGCCTGCCATCATGACTCAGAGCACCCAGGAACCAGCTATGTGCAAGGGGCCCCCCCCCCCCCCCCAAGATTCTGGTAGTGTGGATGGGACTTGGCTGGCTTTGAGCCTGTCTGGCCTCGACCCATCCCCTTTGTTTGCTTGCACACAAACCTCTTCAAAGGTAGACACTGCCTTTTTCGGCCCTTGGGCTTAAAGGCTGCCAATCCCTGTGTGAGAAACAGCCCTCTGGGTAAGGAAGAATTCATGAATATTAAAGACTCGCTCAGCGGAATCAGTTGCTGGGTGTGAAACGCATCTTGCTGCTACAGCCCTGCTCTGAGCCCTCCCGGCAACTCACAATTTCGTCCTCCAGGTCCCGATTGAACTGGTGCTCTTCCTTCGAGGCCAGCAGCTTCTCACAGCGCTCCCGCAGCGGTGCCCTCAGCTCCTCAAACTTTTCCTTCACTGTCTGCAATTTGCCGTCTACCTCCACTGTATTGGAGTCCTCCTGAGTGAGGGCTAATGCCTGAGATTTGAGGCCTTCCACCTCCTTCTCACGAACATCCATCTGATTCTCCAGCATCTGGAACAAAAGGGGGAAAAGGAAGATGGGAGAATGCAGACGCTCAACAGGGCTTGCAGCCTCCCAAACTGTACCCAGCAATCCAACCGCTTGTCCAGGAAAACAATAGGGTTTTCTCCCCTTTACTGACCCTTCTACCCAACACAGAGGCGTGGGGGGGGGGGGATGGTGCCCAGGGCAACTCCTGCTCTGGGCGCTCCCCCTCTGCCCCCCCGCACCTCACTTGCCTTAGCCAGCATGGTGAGAGCCTGCCATGGGCCACCCCTTGGCCCGGCTCTGCCAGGCTGCTCCTTCAGCTGGTGGAGACTCCACCAGTTGAAGGAGCAGCCTGGCGGGGCGGGGCTGAGGGGAGGGGTGTGTGGGGCAATTCTATGCCCCCCCACACATCAGCTGGCGTGTGCCCAGGGACATGTGACCCCTCTCTCTAAGCACTCCACCCCTGACCCAACAACAGTAGCCATCTAACAAGATGCAAAAGGCTTGCAAATGTGTATTAATTAGGATGCTTAATTTCCTTCTTCCACGCCCCAGCAATGGTCTTCCACTACCCTTCCCATATTCTCTATCAACTACATTCTCGATCACTTCTCTATTGCATCTACAAGGGATTTGGGGAAGAATCAAGCTTGTTCTTTATTATGGATGGAAAACAAAGCACAGTACTGGAAAATCCTGCTCATGACACAGAGGTGGGGGTGACCAGGTGACGTCTAAAAACGTCAGACCTAAGAAACCACCGGAGGAGGATTTCCATCATTCATTTGTTTGTTTGTTTAAATTTATTACACTTCCTACACCCCCAAAGGACTCTGGACTGTGTACAGAAAATAGAATACCATTAAAATATCATAAAATTACAATCAGGCAATGAAAACCAGGAAAAATTAAAACACAACATTATAGCGAAAAATCTAACAACAAATGGCGACTCAAGAGAAAAGACCTCCTACACACACACACACACACCCCCCTGGAGGGGCCTGAGCCCAATCATAGTAGCAGCCAGTTATGATGGTATACGGCGGGGAGGGATGGAGTCAGAAGCTCTACAGGGGTAGGGAACCTGCGGCTCTCCAGATGTTCAGGAACTACAATTCCCACCCCACCCCCCCCCCCCCCCCCCCCCCCCCCCCCCCACCCCCCCCCCCCCCCACCCCCCCCCCCCCCCACCCCCCCCCCCCCCCACCCCCCCCCCCCCCCACCCCCCCCCCCCCCCACCCCCCCCCCCCCCCACCCCCCCCCCCCCCCACCCCCCCCCCCCCCCACCCCCCCCCCCCCCCACCCCCCCCCCCCCCCACCCCCCCCCCCCCCCACCCCCCCCCCCCCCCACCCCCCCCCCCCCCCACCCCCCCCCCCCCCCACCCCCCCCCCCCCCCACCCCCCCCCCCCCCCACCCCCCCCCCCCCCCACCCCCCCCCCCCCCCACCCCCCCCCCCCCCCACCCCCCCCCCCCCCCACCCCCCCCCCCCCCCACCCCCCCCCCCCCCCACCCCCCCCCCACTGGAGAGCCGCAGGTTCCCTACCCCTGCTCTAGCATCTATTTTGGGCAACTAAAGAAACCTGCTCCCCAATGGATGTCCTTGTAGAGACCCCAGAAAGCTCACAGTTCTTCCCCTCAAGGCAGCAAATAAGACTGGAAAGAAAGGACTATGACTATGGGGATAAACAGGTGATTGTGGTGCTCAGATGGCACCATTCAATAACCAGGCAGCATGACAAAGGGCAAGGCTGAACCATGAACTGCCCAGGAGGAATTCACTTTACAGGTAGAAGACCCCTGAGGTCTGGCCAGGAATGGAGTGAGGGGGAAGTGCGCCCAATGTGCATGTGCACTGTGCACCCCTCCAAGCCCCCGGAACTCCCCGTCCTGCCCACGCCCCCACAAGGGTGCCCGCCCGGTGCGCCGCGCACCCTCCACAAGTGTGGCTGTGGGGAATTGTGCATAACACCGACCATGTGACAGAGAAAACATATATTGTCAAAGGCTTTCATGGCTGGAATCACTGGGGTGTTGTGGGGTTTCTGGGCTTTATGGCCGTGTTCCAGTAGCATTGTAGCATTTTCTCCTGACGTTTTGCCTGCATCTGTGGCTGGCATCTTCAGAGGATCTAGGTCAGAGGATCTATATCTTCTAGAGAAGATATAGGTCAGAGGAATAGGGAAAATGTATGGCAAAAAATGAGGTCAAAAGAGACCCGCCTCTTTCCTGTGATTGATCAGGTTGCTTACACCACTAGGGAGTGACAATTTAGCCCACAGGCAGATTATATAAGGAAGCATGGAGGACCCACCAGTCACATCGGAACTGGTCCATTACCTGCTATTTCCATTGCTAATGTAATTTCTACCCTTAATTCGAGAGGTGTGCCAGACACAGTACAAAACGAAGAATGCAACAACACCCACCAATGCACTTGGGCTCACCTGCTGTTTCTTGAGCAAAATGTTCACACTGGTCAAATCCTTGCCGTAGTCGTCCGAGTGCAGCTGGGCCTGCAGTCCGCTCACCCAGGCTTCCAGAGCAGAGCAGCTCTGGGTGAAGAGTTCGGCACGGTTGGCGTCAAAGAGGCACTGGGCCTTGGTTTGAGTGCTGGCCTCCAGCTCCTCCCAGAGCTGCTGCAAGCCGTCCAGTTTAGCCCTCACCACAGGCTCCAGCTCCGGTTTCTCTGCTATCAGCTGCTCACCTTCCTGTCAAAGAGAAATGCAGGAGGGAGAAATGAATAAAAGTTTGGATGTATACCCCACCTTCCTCTCCTGTAAAGAGACTCAAGGTGGCTTACAAGTTCCTTTCCCTTCCTCTCCCCACAACAGACACCTTGTGAGGTAGGTGGGGCTGAGTGAGTTCTGAAAGAACTGGGACTAGCCCAAGGTCGCCCAGCAGGAATGCAGGAGTGCAGAAACACATCTGGTTCACCAGATAAGCCTCTGCCACTCAGGTGGAGAACCAAACCTGGTTCTCTAGATTAAAATCCACCTGCTCTTAACTACTACACCACACTGCAGACGAAGCTGCACTACAGCTTACCTGGCACCCTGAAATTTTGGCAACTGTCCACCAACACTCAGTGAGTTTATGGGCAGAAACAGGCCATCCAAATTGGCAGGGGGGAACAGCAACTGTTGTCCCTGCATGATGACATTACTTCTGGCGTGACCTGGAAGCGGCAGGGCAACATTCTAGCACTCGCTCATAAATACAGAGTTATTGGGCGACTGCTAGAGTCAGCACGATATTGACACTCCCAGGTCGCATTGGAAATGACATCATGGCATGGGGATAATGATTGCACCTATCCCCCCTCCCCTCCACACACACTGGTAAAAACTCCCCATCCAACCCAACCCTTGCCTGTTAGCCAGGCCATACCTGACAATCCTACTTATGCTAAATCAGAACGGTGGTCTATCACAGTCAGAATGTTCTAATCTAAATCTCAGCAGCTCTCCCATATCTTAGGATCTTTCACATCACCTCTTTCCTGATCCTTTTTAGTGGGAGGTGATGGGGGATTGAACCTGGGACCAGATGCTCTTTTACTGAGCCACGGCCCTTCCCTGAGGAATATGTTCCATATCGTGCTACAAAAGTGGGAAGGGGAGGGATGCAACCAAGGGAGGTGTCTCTCTGTAAGGCAGATCTGATCTGGCTTCCCAGTGCATTGGGAGGGAGGAACAACGACAGAAAATTGCACCAGGGTTCACACCTAGAATTGGTGCTTGGGAGGTCGCTTCCTGCTCTAATGTGCTGTTGCTTAGTGGTGCCAGCAGCCCTGGAGAAAAATGTTCTGCCTTTTTAATAGGGGCTTAGTTTGCGGAAATGGGCCGTTGAAGCTTTCACGGCATCAATAAATAATGCCTTCTAGTAAGTAACATTCCATTAAAGGGACAGAATGTTTTTGTCAAAGCCTGCTGACAAAACAACTGCTGCCACCTCTGCCTCAGAATAGTGGATGGAAAGAGAGTCTAGAGTTGACAAGAGATTAAGTTATAGGGTTAACTGGAAAGTCAAAAGTCAGCAGACCTGAATGGCATATACTCAGAGATTCTTAAAGAATTCATATTGTGCTCTTGCTGATCGCTGAACCAAAAAAGCAAAAAGCAACTTGTCACTAAATTTAGCCTCCCTACCAGGGGATTAAAATTACATTGGTTACTTTCTCATTTTTTTTCAAAAAGAGATCCAAGCCAGTTGACCTAATGTCAGTTCTGGGTAAATGTGTTGTTTCCTGTTATTATAGACAACATTATTTAGCACACATTGCAATGAGAACAACCTGAGGAAGACGCAGCACAGCCACTGTAAGGAATCACTAATGTCTTCATTATTGCTTGTAATTTCCCAGAAGCATTTGATTGGCCGCTGTAAAAAACAGGATACTGGACTAGCTGGGCCACTGGTGTGATCCCACAGGGGTTTTTCCTCATATACCCTCCAGGCATTTTGTAAGGATTACCGTTGCAAAGCATGCAAAACAACTTGAGCTGTTCCCCTAATTATGATCATTATTTTTAACAGGCAGTTTGATGATGAATTCTGGAGGCCTCAAAAGCTTGCATGCTCTTTTCAATCCTTTTGGCTGGTCTAAATTAAAAGTGTGATGTGACTGGTCTTCTTACCATGAAGAATTCACAGACAAAGCTAGTATCCCCACACATCACAGAGGAATGGAGAGAGCAGGCTAGAGCCCTAGCACTACTTTTGGTTTTTGGGGGGAATGAAAAGAGAGCTCATGTGAGCATGCGCAAAGAACCTTTTCTGGGTAGCCACATCTGGCATCAGCTGAGCAGATCTAACTGTAGGAGGGCTTAAGCTCTGAAGTAAGATTTACTGTTTCAAATAAATGGCCCTGGGACCCCGTGTTCAGATGTGCCCCCACCTTCTGGATCTTCTCCAGCCAGCCCTTGTTTGATGCCAGCTCTGCCATGAAGGCCTGGTGTTTCTGCCACTTGGTGTGGAGGTTCCGGGCTTCGTCGTAGGACATGTCTTGAGCAGAAAGCATCTTCTCATTGATCCACAGGGTGAGCTGAAGGAGAGATAAAGAGAGAGCATTGTGGGGGGGAGGAAGTTTTCCCAAGACAGATTCAGCACCAAGCCCAGGAGCACCAAGCCCATGGCATTCCCCCAAATAAATCATACTTGAGGGAGTAACTTGGAGATCACATCCCTTGCAGTTAAAAAAAAAACATGAGAGGAATGTGCTCACTCCAAATTTACTATTTTTACACAAGGAAAAATGTTGGTGACTGCCAGATTTATATCCCCCCTTTCTCTTCTATAGGAGACTCAAAGGGGCTTACAAACTCCTTTCCCTTCCCCACTCCTCAACAAATACCCTGTGAGGTAGGTGTGGCTGAAAGAGCTCCGAAGAACTGTGACTAGCCCAAGGTCACCCAGCTGGCGTGTGTTGGAGTGCATAGGCTAATCTAGTTCTCCAGATAAGTCTCCACAACTCAAGTGTCAGAGCGGGGAATCAAACCCAGTTCTCCAGATTAGAGCGCACCTGCTCTTAAACACTACGCCACTGCTGCTCCTTAGTAGTTTAGGCTGACAGTGCATTACCAGAGTCAACCAGAAACCTTCCATGACAGAGCAGAGATTCAAAGCTGGGTCTCCAGTTCTAAATCATCACTCAAACCACTACACTATGTTTATTTTATAAAACCTGGTATGTGCTCCAGGCAAGACCCTTCCCTATTTACTATGAAGTTCCCTGCAAAGTCTTGGGAGGGAGGGTCTTTTGTTATCTTTTGTTATCTCATTGGTTCAATTCACCAAAATGCTTTCAGCCCCATGGGACACCCCCCCCCCCCAATTATGACAACTGACTTGGCCCCATCTACCTCTTGGCAGTCTTGCAGAAAGTGTTGCAACTCCCGATTGTCGCGGAGTCTGGCGAGCAGATCTTGGGCTGCTTCCTGATTTTTCCTGTGCCTGAAAGAAGAAAAGTTAGATGTCTGATACATCTGTAAGAAGATTGATAGAAATTTTCCTGAGTAGGGAAACAATGCTCAAGAGGAAAAGCATGAACCCATATTCTCCCTAACTCCAATTGAAACCCACTGAAATCACTGGGCTGGGACTGGAGCAACTCTGTATAGCAGTGTATCGCAAAGTGCAAACTACTTCAAAACTGGTCCTCTGCAATTTGAGTTAACATCAAATAAGTCACTCAGTAGCAGCCTTGTAGCCTGAAATTTGGTGCCTAATGGTAGTTGAGAAGGGGGCATTAGGAAACAGAAAAAGCAAGATATGGAAGTCTCCCAATACATGTGAAATTAATCAATTAATTAATTATCAGTGCAATGGGGAAAAACAAAACCGGCTTCCTTTACTTGGCCTTTACTGGGCAGACTTCTGGAAGGACGAAGCAGATTTAATTCTTGTTGAGCAACTGACTTCTTAAGTAGGAGGGCTAGAGACATGCTTTAAAAAAAACAGCTTAAGTGAAAAATTTAGAGGAGCAATCTGGGATAGTCCTAGTAGGTGAGTGGGTAGGTATTCTCTAGACCCGAGGTCCCTAATCTTTTTGAGCCTGTGGGCAACTTTGAAATTCAGACACAGTGTTGTGGGCCCAGCTGCAAAATGTCTGCTCTAAAATCACTGTCACAAGAAGAAGAAGAAGAGTTTGGATTTATATCCCCCCTTTCTCTCCTGCAGGAGACTCAAAGGGGCTTACAATCTCCCTGCCCTTCCCCCCTCACAACAAACACCCTGTGAGGTGGGTGGGGCTGAGAGAGCTCCGTAGAGCTGTGACTAGCCCAAGGTCACCCAGCTGGCATGTGTGGGAGTGTACAGGCTAATCTGAATTCCCCAGATAAGCCTCCACAACTCAAGCGGCAGAGCTGGGAATCAAACCCGGTTCCCCCAGATCAGAGTGCACCTGCTCTTAGCCACTGCTCTTAGCCACTACGCCACTGCTGCTCCAAGAGGCAGAACCAGCCATAAAATGGCTGCAGCAGCTTACCTTGAAGATCTTTGTGTCGTGGTGCGAGATGGTACCAGGGCATCAAAGCACAGGGCATCAAATTTCCAGTGGCCAATCACATGACCATGCCCACTTTTTAAAAACACTTGGTGGGCATCTGGGAGGGTATTGGTAGGCACTATGATGTCCACCCCTGCTCCAGACCCACCCGCTTCTTCCTAGCAAAGCCTTGTGAATCCTAACTTCCAGCCTCACCGTGTGTTCCCAATTGCTAGATCCCACTCTGCTATCCAAGCCAGATGCTCACCTGCACAGTCAGCCCACTCACCTGCTGTCAATGGAATTGACCTTCTCCTGGACCTTGTCAGCATGAAGACTATCTTCCATGATGAGTTTCCGCCCTGAGTCCACTAGCCCCTTGATCTTCTCACCGTTGGCCTCCATGGTGCTCATGAAATCTTCATGTTTTTTAATGGCAGCCTCAGCAGCTTGTAGGGAACTGGGCATGTTTGTGTGAGTCAGCACATATTCCTGCAAAGAATTCATGCCAATAAGGCATCCGAATATCCCTCAGAAAAAAAGGGCATACTCATGGAAGGGACTCACATCAGATTGCTTCAATGATTCTAGCTATAAGATCCATAGAAGAAGAAGAGGAGTTTGGATTTATATCCCCCCTTTCTCTCCTGTAACTCAAAGGGGCTCACAATCTCCTTTCCCTCCCCTATCCCCACAACAAACACCCTGTGAGGTAGGTGGGGCTGAGAGCTCCGAAGAACTCAGCTGGCATGTGTTGGAGCGCACAAGCTAATCTGGCTCACCAGATAAGCCTCCACAGCTCAAGTGGCAGAGCGGGGAATCAAACCCAGTTCTCCAGATTAGAGTGCACCTGCTCTTAACCACTAACCATGCTGGCTTTCACAGGGCCAGCACATGACTGATCTATATGATGAATGCCAAGAAGTATTCACTGTCTGATAATGTTTCTTGTGTGCTACACTGAGAGCCAATTAGCTGAGTGGAGACTTAACACACTGGAAGGAAGGAAGGAAGGAAGGAAGGAAGGAAGGAAGGAAGGAAGGAAGGAAGGAAGGAAGGAAGGAAGGAAGGAAGGAAGGAAGGAAGGAAGGAAGGAAGGAAGGAAGGAAGGAAGGAAGGAAGGAAGGAAGGAGAGGGAGGGAGGGAGGGAGGGAGGGAGGGAGGGAGGGAGGGAGGGAGGGAGGGGAAGATCTGTCACATTATGTGCCAGCTACCAGGATGATATTCTGGGAATCTGGCATTACATTTTTAGGATCGTGGAATGACGTTAGTTCAATAGTTGAACTAGTCTGCTGCTTTTGCAGTTTTCCGTTAAGCTGTTGTTATATTTTTAGCAAATGTTAGTTTTCGTGACATTTAAAGGATTTGTATCAGATCTTCATTGTAATTGGATTATATGATTTTGTGAGCCCCCGTGAAAACTAGAAGTTTTGGAAATATGTTAAATGAATGAATGCTTCTGTGTCCAAACTTTTGTGTGCTGTTTGTGCTTTCCAAGTCCAGTTCGTATATAAACAGGCCCTGAAATAAATCTACAGGAGCCGAAGCGCATGATCTTATTGAGGATTTTAGCATTTTAGCAAAAAGCAATAAGCTTTTTGTACTCCAAACTTTCTGTATCCGTTTTGCTTGGGTTATGCTGGGCCTGTCCTTCGCCCTTACCTGATTGCTTAGCACTCCTTCCACTTGCTTGGTGTCCCGCAAGAAGATCTGGAAGCCATAAGCGCGCGAGAGCAGCTGATGCCGGTTCTCCCACATCTGACCAAGCTCATTCCAGCCAGTATCGAGGGCCTGAAGCCGCTGCTGCAAGAACATGTGCTGGGCATCAGTGTGGCCTTGCGTCACCTCCTCCCCGATGGCACGCAGACGCCGGTAATCGTCCTTGTAGTGATCCACCTCATTGCGGATGGTTTCATGCTGGCTCAACAGGCACTCTGCCTCTGGCAGGGTAGCCGGCACGTCTTCCGAGGCGATGGCCGTCTGAGTACGCAGGAGCCACGCCTGGAAGTCATCCAGGTCACGCAAGAAAGCCTGCAGCTTGCTGGCCTCTCCCAGGGACTCCTCGCGGTGCCGCATGGTCTCTCGCAGCTCATCCCAGGTCCCATCGACCTCCGATGAGCGGTCCAAAATGGCAGTGCCCTGTTCCTGATGCTGGTCAGCCAGGCGGGTTGCTTCTTCGCGCAGGTCCCGCACTTTGCCCTGGATGGCCTCCAGGTCCCGCTCCATGCCTGCCAGTTTGCGCTGCAGGGCCATGACACCCGCAAGATCGTTGCCCAAGCCCTGGGTGGACTCAATCACCTTGGTCTTCTCCCGCATCCAAGCCTTGGTCTCATTGCACTCCAGGTAGTAGTTCTGGATGCTGAGTGCCGAGTTTAATGCCTCCTTCTTGCAGCTAGCCAGGACTTGGAACTGCTGCCACCTAATGAACGAGAAAAAGTTGAGAGGCACCATTATGGTTGCCAGGCAGTATGTGGCAATCAGCAGGAGGGTTGTGGAGTGTCCTGGGAGAAATGTTTATAAGAAAAATAAGGCCTTAGCTACGACTGACAGAGCTACTTGCCACTTCAAGACAGCTACAGAAATTGTCAGGAATTGTATGGCCAAAACTTCCTGTACATAGCAGAGGCCTTATTTTTCTTTCTAATTTTTCTCCTCAGGATGACTGTGCCCCCTCTTAGCCCCAGTTTCCACCTGTTGATTAGCTGATTAGCCAACAAGGGGGCTTTCCCCACTTTCCATTTGCTGCGCCGC
Source organism: Sphaerodactylus townsendi (assembly GCF_021028975.2). Taxonomy (NCBI): domain Eukaryota; kingdom Metazoa; phylum Chordata; class Lepidosauria; order Squamata; family Sphaerodactylidae; genus Sphaerodactylus; species Sphaerodactylus townsendi. The sequence goes on along the minus strand of NC_059425.1, from coordinate 26,783,647 downwards.
TTCACTGAAAGTGAAAGTAACGCTGTTTTAAGCGGCGCTGCTAATTTTGCGCAAGGGCGTAAACTCATTAATGAGCCAACCTGAGGTGGCTGCCGCCAGCTCTCCGGCCCCTTCAGCTGCTGGCCATCTGCTTGGGTGCTGAAGGAATGGCACCTTCTGACCAGAGCGCAGGGCAGTGGGAAACGCAACCCCGCGGCAGAAACCACATGTGCCGGGAGCGCGCTGGGAGTAGCGCACCACAAATGGTAAGTGGAGAAAGCCCCAAGGTCTGCAATTGCTGGGCGGTCTCCTGCCATCAGAAGGCAAACAGGAACCTCGTCATTATAGACAGGGCTTTTTCAGTGATGACACCAAATCACCGGAATGTTCTCCCAGGGCCCATCTCACTGTCTTTCAGGTACCATGTTCCTTTTTAACCCAGGCTTTTAACTCAGTGGGCCCATCTTTTTAAAGCTGGTTTTTATAGGCTGCTTCGATATAGGCTGAGTATTTAGGTAGGGTTGCCAGGTCTCCCCTGGCCACTAGCAGGGGGCAGGGGGTTGCAGATTCCAGGTTGGCAACCAGGTTGGTTGGTGATTTGGGGTGAAGCCTGGGGAGGACAATGACCTCAGCGGGGTATAATGCCCCAGAGTGCATCCTCCAAAGCATCCATTTTTTCCGGGGGAGCTGATCTCTGTAGTCTGGGGATGAGCTATAATTCCTAGGAAGAGCCCTAGGCTCCACCTGAGGCTGGCATCATTATTTTTAGGCTGTTGGTGCATGCCGTCTTCTTTACTAAATTTGTTCCCAACGTATCGGTTTCCATGTAGCCTAGTCGGTAGGACTGTTCACACTGGATAGCCGGTAAATTAGTTTCCATTAACTTTATTTTATTCTGTGAGTCACCTTAAGCAGGACTCTGGAGAAGTGGCACATGTATTTCTATATAAATCTTGGGAGGTTTTTTTTAAACATGAAATTTGCACAGGGAAAACCTTCCTCATTTGGGATCTTCAGAAAAGGAGGTTGCCGTTTTCCCCACGCTGTCCCCAACCCCCTGCAGTTCCTGCAGTTACTCACCGGGTATTGAGCTGCTCCTGAGTCCCCTGGATGCTGTCCTTGTTCCGATGGTCAGTGCCCAAAAGACAGCTGGCGATCTCATTCACAGCACCAATGCGAGAGGCCAGGTTATTCATCTCTGGCTCCAGGGTCTCAAACCTGAGACAACAAAGACCAAATGAGAGGTCAGAGGCATGCTGTGGCAACTGGGCAGAAGACATTTACCCCACCACTGCAAAGGCCTGCTCACTGGGCTGCTACTGTGAGAATTAAAACTGTAGATCAGAGGTGTCCAACTCTGGCACTTCAGATGTTCATTTGAACTGCAATTCCCATCAGCCCCTGCTGGCATGGCCAATTGACATGGCAGGAGCTGATGGGAATTGTAATCCATGAACATCTGAAGCGCCAGAGTTGGACACCCCTGCTGTAGATATTCAATATTCCTTTGCACTGAGGAAGGACATTTTAAATTTGTGTGGATGATTTGGGTTACTCTTTCCCACACCTTTTCTAGTACAATGATCTCCTTTTCAAGATGGAGCAATCAAAACGGTGCACAGTATTCCAAGTGCCAAGCGTGCCACTGATGTGTATAAAACCATTACGGTACTGCCAGTTTTATTCTCTATTACCTTCCTAATAATAAAAGACAATAATGCTAGAAATGGAAGGCAGCAGGAAAAGAGGACAACTCAACATAAAGGAAGCCACGACCCTCAGTTTGCCAGACCTGAACAAGACTATTGTTGAAGGCTTTCACGGCCGGACTCAACAGAGAGAAGTGTGTTACTAGACACAGTGTGTAACAGACTTCCTTTGGGGATACACCTCTGAAGATGCCAGCCACAGATGCAGGTGAAACGTTAGGAACAAGATCTACCAGACCATGGCTACACAGCCCAGAAAACCCACCACAACCAGCTGAACAAGACTGTTTACCATAGTACGTCTGGGAGGACTTTGATTCATAATGTCACTGTGATTTGAAAGCGACTTGACAGTACTAACACACACACAATAACCTCTAGCTTAGAATTTGCCTTGCTCATGGTTGGTATGTTCAGAGAAAGAACACTGGGCTAGATGGACCATTAATGTCATCCAGCTGGGTAATTTTAACTAATACATATACATTAAACATACAAAATTGTTCCCCTCTTGCTGTGGGTATTGCCCCATGCAAACATTCTTAATCTGAAGGTCCACCACTTCTTCTGCTTTGAGGTCAGATGGGGCATTTGATGGTTCCTAGGCCAAACTCCGTACCTTTGTTGAACCACTTCAAGGTCTTCCAGCTTCTCTGGGACATCCATGGTTTCGATCCAGTACTCCCTTTCGCCAATCCAAAGCCCGCAAGCGTCTGCTTCGCTGAACATCTTGTAGAGGTTGAGGGCGTCCTGCAGGGCTTGCTTACGATGCTCGGCCAATGTGACCAACTCCTCATAGCGCTGCTCCAGTGCAGGCAGACGGCCGTCCACTTCAGGAGAATGGGCAAAGGCAGGTGGTAGGCTTCGGGCCTGCTCATGCAAGGCGTCCAGGGCAGGACGATGGTTGTGAATCTCTTCCTCTACTTCTTTGTGCTTCTTCACCAGGCTTTGGGTCGAGTATTCATCATGGCCTACTTCTGAGCTGGATACCAAGCGGAGGGCATCCAGTAGCCAGGCCTCCATGTCATTGGCATCCGCCTGGAACTGGTAGAGGTTGGAGGCTTGTTGGAGACGCCGCTCCCGTTCACCCGACAATGCCTCCAGCTGCTCCCACTGCTCTTCGATCTCCCGGATGCGCTCAGCCACCTCTGCAGCCCCAAAGTGGCCTTCGTCAACCAGCTGGCGGCCCTCAGAGATAGTCTGCTGCAGCGGGCCGGCACGGCCACTCATCTCGTCGTGAAAGGCGTTGTGCTTGCTGGTGAGGCGCAGCACGCTTGTCAAGTCCTTGCCAAAGTCATCTGACGATAGGATTTGGCTCTGTTCACGGATCCAGGCCTCCTCCTCACCCATGTCCCAGAAGAACTTCCAAAGTCGGCGTGACTCCTCCAGTTTAGCACGCCGTTGAGCCGCTAGCGCCACCAGCTCCCGATAACACCGCTCCAACGTTACCACACGATCCTGAACTATGTGGGGCTCACAGGCTTTGTATCCTGTAGACAACAAAACCAGCATTATGGTCCCTCACACAGGCCAACTTTTGAAAAATTCACAAGAGAGATGGAAGCCGCATCATGACTCACCCTCTGTCTCTACTACTCGACCCATAATCATGATAATGCAAAAACAACCAAGATGCTGATTGTTTTACTCTTTGCATTCATTCCAAGGGCTCAGTTAAAGCCATCTGACCAAACTTTGGTTCATACTAACCATACTTAAGAATTCAAAACCTCAAAATATAAAGGCAAATCAAGGTTTAGAGCTGCTTATCTGCTTTTCCCCCTCACTATCTCAGCACTCAGCTTGGTAAATTCACTCCCACCCTTAAAGTGAACAGGTTTCTGGAGACACAGCAAGAGACTATGGTCTGTCAGTTCAAACATCTGCAATATCAAATTCCAGTCCACAGTTTGGAATGGCTTCTTTATATCCTTCAAAAAGTGAAAATACTTAGAAATGCCATCTTGCTGTGATTTAAGAACCCACTAGGTTTGTGCAGTTCTATTTCTGAGAACTTCAGGCTCAACTTGCAAAAAAAAGCATCTAGAAGATTATTAACAGGTTTGTTTAACCACGGCTGCTCAGAACTGGGGAATCTAGTAACCCTGGTTTAGTAATATTTATGTTAACTTGCTGAAAGGCTCAGATTTCATTTAGCTTCTGCAGGGCTTATTCAAATAAATGTGTACTCTTGCCAAGAGCTTTGATTGATCTAGCAAAATAATCCCTTGCATGGAGCTGCTAACTTGCTATCAACTTTGTCCAAGGAAAGGCAAGGCTGACTCAAACAGTGAAGGAACACAGAAGTCTTCCATCTTAGAATCTGGGATCTCCAACTGTGCTCTTTCCGCCCTTCACCTGGTGGAGGGAAAACTCTTTTTTAATTCTCAGGGCTTGGCTATTACCTTCTCCAGGAACGGCAAACCGCTGGGCAGCAGCGCTGATGGCTTTCACCCTCTCAGCCTGGACGGCGATGTCAGCCTCTACCAGAGCATGGATCTGCAGCAGATGCTCCACCCCAAGCAAATGTTTTCCAAAGTCCTGAGACTGAAGGCGGCCCTGCAAGGAAATCCAGCAGAGGTTGAAGATCGTACCCGAGCACAGTACAGAGGACAGACAGAGGCCTCAGAGGGATGAATACAAAGAGCTCATCCTTCTTATCTGTCACTCACAAACCCCAGCTCGAACCCTCAAGCACCCCTGGCCCATCACCAACAATCAACTGCTGGTGCAAGATGGACCAGCGCTGGAGATCTGCTCAGCAGATCCCCCTTTAGCAAGTGCAGCTCTCTGTCAGGATGTGTCATCTCCTGCCATCAAAGGGGTGAACTTAGGTGCGAGGGCTCACACCTGACTGTGGGGAGGGGGCAGCTGTCTTCAC